>NW_026590685.1:0-51824 GCF_907164565.1 Psammomys obesus
AGGACTGTCTTTTCTTGTCTTCCTCTGTGGCATGGTAAGGCTGCTCCTCCATCAGGGGGAGGTGATTAAAGAGCCAGCCATTGATTTCATGTCAGAGACAGCCCCTGTTTCAATTACAAGGCAGGACATTCTGAGACTGAGCTGCCACAGGCTACCTCTGTGCAGGGGGTCTAGGTTATCTCCATGAAAGGTCCTTGTTTGGAGTACAGTCTCAGAAAAGATCTCAAACCCAGATTTTTTTGATTCTGTTGTTCTCCTTGTGGAATTCCAGACCTTTCCAGGTCTTTTAATCTTCCCCTTCTTTCATAAGATTCCCTGCACTCTGCACAAAGTTTGGCTATGAGTCTCAATATCAGCTTTAATACCCTGCTGGGTAGTCTTTCAGAGGCCCTCTGTGGTAGGTGCCTCTCTTGTACCTTATTTTCACCTCCTTCCATTGTCTTTCCCTTTTGCCTTTCTAAATGAAGGTTGGGCATCTTATTCAGGGTCCTCCTTCTTGCTTCTTTAGGTGTACAGATTTTAGTATGTTTATCCTATATTATAAAGCTAATATCCACTTTCAAGTGTGTATATATCATGTGTGTCTTTCTGCTTCTGTGATAGCTCACTCTGTATGATCTTTTCTAGTTCTCACCATTTGCCTGCAATTTTCATGGTTTCTTTGTTTTTAACTGCTGAGTAGTAGTCCCTTGTGTAAATGTACCACAATTTCTATAGCCATTCCTCAATTTAGGAACATCTGGGTTGTTTCCAGATTCTGGCTATTATGAATAAACCTGCTATGAGCATGTCCTTGTTTTATACTTGAACATCTTTTGGATATATGCCTAGGAGTGGTATAGCTGGATCTTGAGGTAACACTATTCCTAATATTCTGAGAATGTGCCAAGAAGTTTTATAGGTGCTGCCTCAGTTGGTTTATGCCACATGGCCATCTTAAATAAAATACTGAAATCACATTGTGTGTACCCTCTTCTAACTTTAGTAAAGATGACTGCTTGCCACATATTTGCTTCAATCCTATTGAGGTTATCAGCCAAGTGTTGACCTTGCTTTTTTAACAAACCTACTTTATTTAGGGTTATTAAATACTTCTACCTTGCTTCCAACCCCTCAACACTGGGTAGGATGTAAAGAAGTTTAGTGGGGACAGGGGCAGATTTCTCTCTGCTACTTCCAGCTGTTTAGGGTCAAAGCACTCTTTTGGGGGTAATACCAATATCAGTCTTTAAGAAACCCAGAAGTCCAGGTAACCAGCAAATCAGCAACCAGAAAATGCAGCAGCAGGAAAAACCAACAGCAAGCATTCCTTCTCCAATCAGCCATACCTTATTCCTCTGAGCTGTCATATTTATGCTCTTTAAAGTCCTCAGAATTCAACTAATTCCACCTGGAAAAGACCATGCTCTGCATGAGATACTTAACAGGTGCGGGCTAACTAAAATTCCCAACTTGCCATTTTAAGGAAAAAAAAATGTTTACAAATCATAAACTAAAATGCTCACAATAAAAACAAAAAAATCAGTAGCACTCCTGCATACAAAAGACAAAAGGGCTGAGAAAGAAATTAGAGAAACAACACCATTCACAATAGCCACAAGTGATATAAAGTACCTTGCTGTAACCCTAACCAAGCAAGTCAAAGACTTGTATGAAAAAAATTTCAAGTCTCTGAAGAAAGAATTAGAGGAAGATATGAGAAGATGGAAAGATCTCCCATGCTCATGGCTTGGCAGGATTAACATAGTAAAAATGGCCATCATACCAAAAGCAATCTACAGATTTAATACAATTCCCATCAAATTGCCAACACAATTCTTTACAGACCTGGAAAGAAAAATTCTCAACTTCGTATGGAATAACAAGAAACAGAGAATTGCTAAAACAAACCTCTACAAGAAAAGATCTTCTGGAGGTATCTCCATCCCTGATCTCAAGCTGTACTATAGAGCAACAGTTATAAAAACTGCATGGTACTGGCATAGAAACAGAATGGTGGATCAATGGAATCGAACAGAAGACCCAGAAATAAACCCACACACTTATGGACAACTGATTTTTGACAAAGATGCCAAAACCATACAATGGAAAAAAGATAGCATCTTCAACAAATGGTGCTGGTCCAACTGGATGTCTACATGTAGAAAAATGAAAATAGATCCATACTTATCACCCTGCACAAAACTGAAGTCCAAGTGGATCAAAGACCTCAACATAAAACCAGACACATTAAATCGGCTAGAAAAAAAAAGTGGGGAATACCCTAGAACTCATTGGTACAGGAGAAAACTTCCTGAACAGAACACCAACAGCACAGGCTCTAAGAGCAACAATCAATAAATGGGACCTCATGAAATTGAAAAGCTTCTGTAAAGCAAAGGACACTGTCATCAAAACAAAGCGACTGCCTACAGATTGGGAAAGAATCATTACCAACCCTTTATCTGACAGAGGACTCATATCCAATATATATAAAGAACTAAACAAGCTGAAAAGCAACAAACCAAGTAATCCACTTAAAAAATGGGGAACAGAGCTAAAGAGAGAATTCTCTGTAGAGGAATATGGAATGGCAGAGAAGCACTTAAAGAAATGCTCAACCTCATTAGCCATTAGGGAAATGCAAATCAAAACAACCCTGAGATTTCACCTTACACCCATCAGAATGGCCAAGATCAAAAACTCAAGGGACAACACATGCTGGAGAGATTGTGGAGAAAGGGGAACCCTTCTCCACTGCTGGTGGGAATTTAAACTTGTACAACCACTCTGGAAAGTAATCTGGCGCTTTCTCAGACAACTAGGAATAGCGCTTCCTCAAGATCCAGCCATACCACTCCTAGGCATATACCCAAAAGAGGCGCAAGTACACAAAAAGGACATTTGCTCAACCATGTTTGTAGCAGCTTTATTTGTAATAGCCAGAAGCTGGAAACAACCCAGATGCCCCTCAACTGAAGAATGGATGCAGAAACTGTGGTACATCTATACAATGGAGTATTACTCAGCAATGAAAAATAAGGAAATCATGAAATTTGCAGGTAAATGGTGGGACCTGGAAAGGATCATCCTGAGTGAGTTGTCCCAGAAGCAAAAAGACACGCATGGTATATACTCACTCATATAAACATACAACATAGAATAAACCCACTAAAATCTGTACATCTGAACAAACTAAGCAAAAGAGAGGACCTAACTAAAATGTTCAATCCCCATCCTGAAAGGCAAAGAGGATGGACATCAGAAGAAAAAGAAAATAGGAAACAACCTCGGAACCTGCTACAGAGGGCCTCTGAAAGCCAGAAGAAAACAGGAAACAACCTTGAAACCTGCCACAGAGGGCCTCTGAAAGCCTCTGCAGTATAGACTGTCAAAGCAGATGCTGAGCCTGATGGACAACTGATGGGCAGAGTGAATGGAATTTTATGTAAGAAGTGGGAAATAGTAAGAGCTGGAGGGGATGGGAACTCCACAAGCAGAGCAACAGAAGAAGATAATTTGAACACAGGGAACTTCCCAGAGACTCATACTCCAACCAAGGACTATTCGTAGAGATAACCTAGAACTCCTGCACAGATGTAGCCCATGGCAGTTTAGTGTCCAAGTGGGTTACATAGTAATGGGAAGAGGGACTGCCTCTGACATAATCTGATTGGCCTGCTCTTTGATCACCTCCCCCTGAGAGGGGAGCAGCCTTACCAGGCCATGGTAGAGGACAAGGCAGCCAATTTTGATGAGAACTGTTAGACTAAGATCAGAAAGGAGAACCTCCCCTATCAGTGGACTTGGGGAGTGGCATGCATGCAGAAAGGGGAGGGAGGGTGGGATCGGGAGGGGAGGAGGGAGGGGCTTATGGGGGATATAAAATGAATAAAGTGTAATTAATTTAAAAAAAGTCTATATGACACAAAATTTGAATATTTGAATATTCCTCAACTCTAGTATTTTCTCTGTGTTTTCTTCATTGATTCCAATTGTGTTTTATGTCTTGTACCATTTCTTTCATCAGTTTTAATGTGAATTTCCATGCTGGCTTCTATTTTTTTTTTATTTGTTTCCTCTATATGTATCTCTATTTTCCTATTTTTCTTTGGGAGCTTTGTTCATTTCCTCATTATTTGTCTCAATTTGTGTGGCTAATTCTTTAAGAGTTTTGCCGTTTCTGATTTATGTTCCTAATAACTTGATAACCATGGCTTTTAAATAATTTTTCTGTGTTTCTGATGAATTAAAATATCTGTGATTGTGGGGGTGCTGATCCATGATGTCCTGATTTTTGTTGGATGTGTTCTTATGCCTACTTCTAGCCATCTGCTTATCAGTAACCTTCATTGTTTGTTCTTGGAGTCTGTATGTCAGACTGGGTCCTTCTGTCTCTTGTGTCTGGAGTATTCTTCAGGAAGATGAAAGAGGTCTACCAGTTTCAGAGTGGATGCTGGTGTTTCAACTTTAGCAAAGGAGGAAATTCATGGGTGCATGTGCACACACATGGGTGTGTGCGTGGGACTCTGCCTTGAGGGACAGGGTCCTAGAGTATGTAGATGCCTGAAAGGGTGGGTATTAAGCACAGAAGAAGGTTCTGGAACTGTTCATGGGTGCTATCAGCAAGTACATGTGCCCTGAATACCTCAGTGACCTACAGGCCTGTTGTAATGCCTTCCTGGTATTCAGATCTGTCTGGGCTCCAGAAATTGTTTGCCTGGACTTCAATGGTAAGTCCATAGAACAGAGACTTTTATGTTAGAACAATGTCCCAATGAACCCTATGTTGCCCACAGTGGGGGCGTGGGTGGGAGGAATCTGATGTCTGACTGCTAGTGTAGAGGTGCCCTGGATCTTGCGCTATGCATGCACTCACTAGCATGCGGGCCTAATCAGAAATCACAGGGCTTTCCCCTGTTCTCTATTCTTAGATTTGGGCCCACAGGAGCAAATGAGAAATCCATCAGCTCAGTTGTGTCTACTGTTTGACCGTGGAGCAGGGAGACTGGTACTTGGGACAACCTCTTCTGCTGCCTCAGTTAGAGAGGTTACTGCTTGGGCTAGTCACAGCCACTGAGCAGAGAAGTTTCTTCAGCCACCTGCAGCAGTGCTGACCTGGGATTCTTGTTCAGCCACCTGCTGCAGCTGTTGGCCTGAGAGGCAAGTACAGCTGCTTGCCACAGTCACTGAACTGGGAGGCCCTTAGTGCTGCAGCTTCTGTTGCCTCAGTCACCAAGCACAGAGGCTCCTTTTTGAAGCAACCGGTGCAGCTTCACTTCTGCTGAGCAGGGAGGCCCATATTTGGAACAAGGGGGAATACTGGGCAGTTGAATATTCACCACTCTTAGTCTCCCGAGATGGCCATGGATGACCTGGATACAAACTGTCCCAGCTCACGGGTTGTCCCATTCCTTCCAAGAAGCCCCAATGTTAGTTTTCTGGGTTTAGCTGCTCCTCCACTCACCAATTTCAGAACTTCAGATCCTGTGCCCCTCAGATATGATATGCTCTGTTTGCTGCTGTCTCAGACCCCTGGGCAGCTACCATACTTTTCACTCAAATATTTCTGATTACTTATATCATGATTCCTTTACGTTTCCAAGACAAAGTTTTATCCACACATGATAAAGAAATTATTTGGTAAGTTATTCAAATCTCCTATGGTGTGTGGTTCTTTTTTTAATTAATTACTTAATTTATGTTAACATCTTAATCAGAGTTTGGGATTCCTCCTCTCCCCGGGAGCTCTTCCCTCTCACTTCTGTTCCCACTTCCTTTTCTCGTCAGAGAAGAGGATACCTCCCATAGATATCAACACCCCATGGCATGTCAAGTTGCAGTAGGACTATGTTCATCGTCTTCTATTGAGGTTAGACAAGACTGTCCAGTTAGAGGAAAAAGATCCAAAGGCATGCAACAGAATCAGAAACTGCCCCTGCTCCTGCTGTTAGGGGTCCCACATAAAGACCAAACTGTACATCTATTACATTAGTGCCACGTTTTTAGGTCTATTCCATGCATACTTTGTGGTTAGCAGTTCAGTGTCTGTGAGCCCCTGTGGGATCAGGTTAGTTGATTCTGTACGTTTTCTTGTGGTGTTCTTGAAACCTCCTGGATCCTTCAATTTTTCCTCCCCTTCTTCTACAAGATTCTCCATGCTTGACATAATGAATAGCTGTGGGTCTCTGCAATCTGATTCCATTACCTGCTGGATGAATTCTTATTCTAGTTATGCTAACCTTGGGTCTGCAAGTACAGAAGAATATCATTAATAGTGTCACAGGAGGGTCCTCTCTCACGGTATGATTCTTACATTCGGCTAGTTAATGGTTGGCCATTTCTTCAATTTCTGCTCCCTCTTTATTCCTGCACATCTTCTAGGAAGTGAAAATTTTGGGTCTAATGTTTTGGCTTGGGGTTGGTGTCCCCATCCCGCCATTGGAAGACTTGCCTGGTTGCAGGTGGTTGCTGTTTGAAATTCCATTTTCCTTATTGCTAAAAGTCTTAGCTATAAAGTCACCTTCATAGATTCCTGGGTGTTTTCCTTGCTGAGGTTTCTAAGCTTATTCTGGAGCTGTCCTGACACTTCCCCAAGGATGTCAGTTCTCTCACCCAGTATGCTCTCTCCATCTTCTTCCCCCTACTTATTCTCACTTATAAGTGGATATTAGTCATACAGTCTAGGATAGCCATACTACAATCTACAGATCCCCAAAAGCTAAGTAAGTTACAAGGAGGGATAATTTTGGATTCTCACTGAGAAGGAGGAAATAAAATAGACATAAGGGAGAGAGGGGATAAGGACTGATGTGATTCTTACTAAGGGAATTAATCAGCTTACCTTGGTCTACATTATCCAATATGCCATAACAGTTCAAACCACTGAATTCTGAGGGAAATAAGAAACTCATATTACCACCAAATGGATATTTATAGATAAATTCATATTCTGGCTCTTTAATTCAGTTCAGTGTGGAAGGATTAAGAGATGAAGTGATAATGTAAATACTGTATTCCTGATTTATAATTACAATCAAAGATGATATGGTTAAGAAGAGACATTGTAAGGTGGTTCATAAAGGTTGTCATGTTTTCAGATGATGTGTTAGATTTTTATCATGATTACGTGCCTTATGAGAAGCCCTTTTTGTCACGTTGATAAAGTAGATTAATAAGTAGAATACATGTTACAGATTAGGGGATTTAAGCTCTCAGTTCCATTTAGGTTCAATAGAGAGCTGCTCTGCATTTTTTGACAAAGTAGTGGTGAGACTCCTGAATTTGAAGGCAACTTTAAAAGGAAATATTTTTTTCTTCATTTGTCATAGTGGGTAGAAGAGATAATAATGTATGTATTGTCGGAAGTCAGATTACAGAAGCATATGTGTCTAAAATATTTGTTTATTGGTATGATCCACAGAAAAGAGACTGAGACACTTTAAAACTTGGGTAACGTTTCAGAGGTAAAAAGGAATGTATTTAGGGAGACTAACTTTGGCTCTAACATCTCTCTTGAGGGCAGCTATAAAGCAATGTGGTAATGTATGTGGGAAACAGGTACCTTGAGATAGTAACCAGAGAGACGGTAGAAGTATGTACTAGAAGCAGTAGGGAACGGGAATATTTGCTTTGGGTACAGCTACGAGGGAGAGAGACTGCTGAAGACTGTTTTTGTCTATATTGTAGTAGTGTTCAAGGAAAAAAATTAGAAATTTGGTACAGTATTGACAAAGAATGAGTCAGTTGCTGAGATAGAAAATAACACAAATGCAAGGGATTCTAGACCACTTATGGGTCAATTACTGAAACAGAGAACAACCCAATTTTAAGAGATTTGAGGTCACTTACCACATGCTACACAAAATGTTCTGTTTCTAGGAATTTTCATATCACAGAGACAGTTTTAAAATTGTGTGCTGTTATTCAATTTGTGTGTTGCTAAATGGTTTTATAAATTAAAATTTTTATTTTTATTATTATTGTATATAATATCAATTAAACTTGTTAATATAATAATTAACAAGTTTAAGATTGTAAAGAAAGCAACAAGGTTGACTATCCTCATATTTACAATTCTGAGTCATATATATTACAGGATATTGTTAATGAAGGGAGGACAAAGGAAAACTTTCTTTTGAAACTGTGGACAAAGCTAGAGTGTAGACCAAAGTTGAGGTCAAATCATACCTGTAATCAACTGATTTGGGAGAACACAAAATCCCTTATGCAGGACTAAGATTTGTGTTCAGTGTCGGGGGCTGGTCCTGGATGGAGGATCAGGAATGTTGATCAGCCAAACACAAAGATCAGGCAAGGGCAAAATGCCTGATTATGGAAGAGTGGAAGCATTGATAAAGTAAGGAACTCTGATGGAGGAAGAGCTGAGAACTCTGGTTAAAAAAGAGCCCAAGTAAAATGAGAGCAGAAGCTTTGGTAATGGATGTTGGATGCAGTGGCACACCTGTCAGATGATCCATCCTGGCCAATATTTCAGGTACTCAGGATTAAGCACCTCATGGTGGGTAATTTGTGAGAAGGAACAATAGTGGAGATTTGAAAGAATGAAATATTGACTGTCTGTTTCAGGCACAGTAGGAGTCTTTGTTTATCTTTCATTCAGTAGGAAAAAAGAATATTATCTTATATGTATAATAAAAGGGAGTTGGGTCCAGGTGACTTATTGCTCTTGAAATGGACTGGAGTTTGCCTTTGTCATTCATTACAGCCAGCCTGAAATTTCCTGTAGCTCCAGCTCCCAATGATCCAACATTTTCCCCTTTCTCCCCAAACCATTTCCTCATATAACACTCCTTGTTCTCTTTTAAATTCATGGCCTCCTTTTTCATTATTTTTGTTACATGCATATATGTACATATACATACACCTGTACAGGTACGCGTCCATATGCATATACATCATATACATGTATTTGTGTATATACATCAAATATATGTTATTAAACATAACCTCATTATATATGTTACTTATATCCATTTTTCCAGTGCAGTCCTTACCGTTACAAAAAACTTCAAGCAACCAAATTGTGTAGCTCCCAGTCCCAATGGGAACAATGATACTTACACATAAGAGTCAGGGAGCATTGCAGAAGAGGAACAGAAAGATCTCAGAGGTTCAAGAAGTTTGCTGTGAGATTGTGTCTCATAGTAATGTCAGAAGCTACATTCATAAAGTCTAGACAACATGACTGCTGAAACATGAACTGAAGCAGGACAACATCATTTTATTTAGCCATTCTGATATAATATTTAAGTTGTATAAAATTGTAAATATGAGAGAATTTCAGATGTTATTAAAAAGAAATTAAACAATGTAAAATCTATGTTAAAGATTATCTGAATATGTATATATAAATACACCAAGGGAATTATATGCATATATACATATTAATATATATTCAAAGCAAATGTATAAGTTTGTACATTGTGCAATTCAGGTATTATCACTACTATTTAAAATATACAAATAAATATATATTTTAATGAACATGAAAAGAATATGGATATATAGCCTTTCTGTATTGAAAAGAAGACAGGTTAGGTATTAATTAATGTATTTAATTTAGTATTTATATGAGGACTGAAATATATTGATTAATAAAGTGAGCATTTTCAACATAAATACTTATTTTACTTAAAGAACAATACCTTTTCACTTAAGATTTATAGAAAATATTGTTTTATCTACAAATCAGTCTTTGACCAAACACTTGTTTTATGGGTTATTTTACATCTTTGTTTCTCAAACTGTAAATGAGAGGATTCAGCATGGGATTTACAATGCTGTAAATTATAGACACTACCATGTCATGTTCCATGGCATAACTGGGACTTGGTCTCACATCCATGAAAAGAGCAGTACCACGAAAAATGGACACTGTAGTTAGATGAGGGCCATATGTATAAAATACCTTTCTTTTACCTTCAGCAGAGTATGTCCTCAGAATAGCCAATAGTATGAAGCCATAGGACATCAGGACAATCAGTATGGTGAGTATCTCAATGAACATGGTGCAGTAGAAAAGGAGAAGCTGGTTGATGTGCTTGTCAGAACAAGAAATTGCCAGGAGTGGAGGGATGTCACAGAAAATATGATCCACAAAATTCATTGGATCCGCAAAATTACAGTTGGAAAGTTGCCACAATGTGAATAACAGCATGTAAAATTTTACCAGCGTAGGAAGCAAAGATGAGTGGCACGTAAATTCTGGGTGATATGATTGCTACATATAGAAGTGGGTTGTGGATGGCCTCATAGTGGTCATAAGACATTACTGCCAAAAGAAAGCATCCTGATGTGCCAAAAGTAACAGCCAGGAACATCTGTACAGCACAGCCAATGACCGAAATGACCTTCTTCTCTAACATAAAGTCTGCTACCATTTGAGGCATGATAAACAGAGAAATAGCAGGCATCCACTGAAGACAGCACATTTAGAGAATAGTACATGTGTTTGTGCAGGTGGTAATCCCTAATGACCAGAGCAATCAGTCCTAAATTCCCTGTGAGTGTGAAGAGATAAATTGGTAGAAAGAGTAAGAAGGAAAAGATTTCCAACTCAGCATTGTCTGTGCAGCCCTTCGTTAGAAATTCAGTGGCTTCAGTGTTGTTTTCCATGTTAAAGTCTCATAGAAGAACCTGAAAGTAATCAGCAAATCATAGTTTATTATAAATGAGATGAGATGTGGAAACAAATATTTTCAGACAAAGAGAGCTACAGATACACAATCATTTGCAAAGACAACACAAGATTTTTAGAAGTAGAGCACAGGATAATGACAAGATGATGATTTGTTTATGATTTAAATTTTAATATGGCACTCACTGCAGAATGGCATGGAAGGTGTGTGTACATACTCAGTGTTGGTACAACCATATCCACTGAAAATGGTAAGAGTTATAACGTCAGCACAGCCGCTAGACTCCAGATACGCTGAGTGGATTGCTGTAATCCCTGTCATTTTGTCTCTAACTTTTGGGTTTTGGTCTCTGCATGTTGTAGTCTTGGGACTTTCTGTATTATGGCTCATTTTATGTCTTTCTTGAGGAAAATTATCTCTGAATCTTTTTAGGACAATGTGAAAATTCTTCATCTAGATACTATTTGGAAATCTTCAATTCTAAAATTAACTTTACCTGGAAACCATCCTTATGCCATGGAGATCATTAAGCACAGAAGAGTATATAATTAGATCAGGGCGCTACTCCAGGAATCGTCTCAGAATATCTGTCTCTGCGCAAACTCAAACATAATAATTGGTTCCGGGTAAACAGAGTAATTGACAAACTCTGACTTGCCAAGAAAATAGGTTGTAGATTCAAACTATCTTTTTATTATAGGTTGAGAGATCTTTGAAAATGTATTTTAAAGATAAGGGATAATATAGGGTACACCTCTCGAGGAATGTAACTCAGTAAGATAGATTGACTAAAATAAACTTTTCTTACGTTATACCGCAGATGATGAAACACATAGTAAAAGTAGTTAGGTATTAGTATTTGCTATTCATAAAAAATCTGATTTAGATATTTTATGTATTCCTAGATGTTTTATAACTACGAATCTAACCTAAAACCAGGCTGTCATATAATAAATGTAATTGCTTTGGAGAAGACATTCTTTAGTTTCTTTAAATTGTAGTTATAGTGCCAAAAATAATAAAATATGTTCTGCTTGTATTTTTTTTGCTGTAACTGAACATGTAACCCTGTATAAGTAATGAAAAATTCAAATACATAATCTATACCACTTAGATAATCGTTAGTCTGTCTTTGTTGTGGGAAACCTGTATAAATACAGAAGCAATGGATTGCTAGTCAGTCAGAGCTAAGAGAGATTCAACTAACCATTGTATCTGACTAACTCCCTCCCTACCTAATTCGTTATCACCTCTTCAGGCAGCCTTGTCATCAATGATCCTAGGCTAAGGAATATTCCTTGGAATGCATCCAGCACAGTGTAATTTTTAACTAATTTTTTTCTATATTCTTCTTTCATATGTTACACCTGAGCTCAGTGTTCCCTTTTTCCACTTCTTAAAATCCATTCCTCCACATTCCCTTTCCCCTAGATGTATTCCTCCTTTGTTTATCTTCAGAAAAGAGCAAGACTCCTATGGATATCAATAGAACATAGCATAACAAGTTACATTAAGATTAGGCAGCAGGATACAGTGGTGAACCCCTGTAATCTCAGCACTTGGGAAGGCAGAGGCAGGAGGATCTCTGAGTTTGCAGAAGGCCTGATCTACAAAACAAGCCCAGGACAGCCAAGGCTACACAGAAAACCCTGCCTTGAGAAACAAAACAGAAACAAGGAAAGGAGTATCATATCAGGGTTTGCTGAATGAGGCAACACAGTAGAAAGAAAAGTGTCCAAAGGGCAGGCAAAAGAGTCAGACACATGCCTTCTCCCACTGTCAGTATTACTACAAGAACACCTCACATCCACAACATATATGAAGAGAACCTAGCTCAGCCCCAAATAGATTCACTGTTTTATCCATAGACTTAATCCATTGTATTTTGGTTTTAAATTTGCAGGGTTTTTTTTTTAAATTATTTATTAATTACACTTTATTCACTTTGTATCCCCCCATGGTTCCCTCCCTCCTCCCGTCCCAATACCTCCCTTCCTCCACCCTCGGCATGCATTCCCCTCCCCAAGTCCACTGAAAGGGTATGACTTCTTTTCCTTCCTTCCGATCCTAGTCAATTAGGTCTCATCAGGAGTGGTTGCATTGTCTTCTTCTGTAGCCTGGTAGTGCTGCTTCCCCCTCAGGGGGAGGTAATTAAAGAACAGGCCAATCAGTTCGTGTCAGAGACAGTCCCTGTTCCTATTACAATGAAGCCTACTTGGATACTGAACTGCCATGGGCTACATCTGTGCAGGGGTCTTAGGTTATCTTCATGCATAGTCCTTGGTTGGACTATCAGTCTCAGGAAAGACCCCTGTGCTCAGATTTTTTTGGTTCTGTTGCTCTCCTTGTGGAGTTCCTGTCCTCTCCAGATCTTACTGTTTCCCACTTCTTTCTTAAGATTCCCTGCACTCTGCCCAAAGGTTGCCCATAAGTCTCAGCATCTGCATTGACAGTCTGCAGGGCAGAGCCTTTTAGAGGTCCTCTGTGTCAGGCTCTTGACTTGTTCCCTCTTTTCTCCTTCTTCTGATGTCCATGCTCTTTGCCTTTCCATATAGGAATTGAGCATTTTATCAAGAGTCCTCCCTCTTGATTAGTTTCTTTAGGTGCACAGATTTTAGTAGGTTTATCCTATATTATATGTCTATATGAGTGAGTATATACCCTGTGCCTCTTTCTGCTTCTGGGATAGCTCATTCAGTATGATCTTTTCCAGATTCCACCATTTACCTGCAAATTTCATGATTTCCTTGTTTTTTTTTTTTTTTTTTTTTTTTTTTTTTTTTTTTTTTTTTTTTTTTATTGCTGAGTAATATTCCATTGTGTAGATATACTACAATTTGTGCATCCATTCCTCCATTGAGGAGCATCTGGGCTGTTTCCAGCTTCTGGCTATTACAGATAAGGCTGCTACAAAAATTGTTGAGCAAATGTCCTTATTGTGTATTTGAGCCTCTTTTGGGTATATGCCTAGGAGTGGTATAGCTGGATCCCTCTTTTCACCTTCTTCTGTTGTCCATCCTCTTTACCTTTCTGGATAGGAATTGAGCTCAGTTTCCGAAAATTAAGGATTTGTAATAGATGTCGATGGAAAAGATGCAGGTTTGAGGATGTTAGGAATAAAGTACACTCTGAGGTATGTGGACAAAATAATTAGGAACCTTTATCATAGATTTTGAAGAGTGGATATCTAATTCCAAAATTAATGTAAATGTTCTTAAGTGTATTGTTACAAAGTACATAATTTCATATATTCTAAAAACAATAGTTAAATAATATACTTGTAAGAGGACAATATCTGAAAATTGCTTTTATTGAACAGTTGGTAGAAGATCAAACTTCTGAAAAACATTTCCTTTAACTGTTTGAATGTGGATTCCTGTATTTCCATGATGGCCTCTATTTTTTATTCATTTCCTTTTTATGTGCCTCTAATAACTCGATAAACATAGCTTTAAAATCATTTTCCTGTGTTTCTGATGAATTAAAATAGCCATTGCTTTTGGAGGTTGCTGGTGAAGCCATGATGTGTTTTTTGTAGGGTGTGTTCTTACGCAGATCTCTAGCCATCTGCGTATCCATAGCCTTTGCTCTTTATTACTGGAGTTTGTACTTCAGACTGGGTCTGTCTGTCTCTGGAGTTTGGATTATTCTTCAGGAAGATGAGAAAAGTCCACCAGTTCAAGAATGGATGTTGGTGTTTCAGTTTGAGCTAAGTGAGGCAGGTCACAGTTGCATGTGCAAAAGTGCGGGTTTGTGCTTGGAAGTGTGTGTCTTGAGAAACAGTAGATGTCTAGGAGGGTGGAGCTTAAGCACAGGGCAGGGTGCTGGCATTGTGTAAGGGCGAGATGTGCATGTACAGAATACCTCAGTGGCCTACAAGCCTGTTGTGCTGTCCCACTGGTGTTCAGATTTGTCTGGGATTCAGGGATTGTTTGCCTGGACTTCACTGGTAGACCCACAGAACAAGGCCTTCAATGTTGAGACCACTGTCCCAAGGATTCCTGTGTTGCCCAAAATGGGGCTGTGGGTGGGAGGAATCTGATGTCTGGCTTCTAGTGTATAGGGACCCTGGATCTGAAGCTCTGCATTCACTCACTCGAAGGCACCTTCACTACCTTGCAGGCCTAATCAGGAAGAGTTTTTCTCCCTGTTCTCTACTCTCAGATTTGAGCCCACAGGGGCAAATGAGAGTGTAGGAGATCTGTCAGCTCAGTGGTGTCCACTGTTTGCCCTCCTGGCTGGGAGACCTGTACTTGGGACAGCTCTCTCTGATATCTCAATCACTGATCACAGAAGATCCTGCTTGGGGTAGTCACATCCACAGACCTGGCAATCCCATACAGCTGCCAGCCACAGTCACAGTCCTGGGATGCCAGTACAGCTGCCTACAGCAGCTCCACCCTGGGATGTCTTTATAGCCACGTGCTGCAGCTACCTGACTGAGCCACATGCCTGGAAGCTCCTTACTGCAGCCTTTCCTGCTGTCTCAGTCATTGAGCACAGAGGATCCTGAAGGGAAACCATCAGAAGGGACCTTGTTTGGAAAAAGGTGAAATGCAGGGCAGTAGAATATTTGTCACTCTCAAATACACTCCCCTGAGACAGCCACAGTTGAAATTGATCCAAAGAGTCTCAGATCACAGGTTGTCCCCTCTTGCCCACGAAGGCTGTGTTGATGTTCTGGCTTCAGCTCCCCCTCCACTGACTGATTTCAGAGTTTCAGATCCTGTGTCCCTCACATAAGGTGGGTGCTTGTCGTAGCCATCTTGGACTCCCTGAAAACTAATTTTAAACCTTCTTACCCTGGCTTCTATTTTCTCTATAAAGAGTGGGGAATATGTACTCACTGTATGATTATCTTTTTCTTTGTGTTGCTAGTAGTGTAGTGCCTACATGCTTTTTTTTTTTTTTTTTTTTTGGTTATACTGGAACAGGAAGTCTACTTGGGTATTTTTTCTATGTAATCAAGTCCCAGAACTCATTGGAATAGGATATTGAGATCATCCAAGAGAAATCCCAGGTGTTTTCATGTGTTACATTTGTCATTAAGTTGAAAAAGTAACTCATGTTTTCTAGAAGACGTGAATGGACTAGACTTAAAGTCAGATGATGCAGGAACATCATTTTAGGAGACATGTGCTCCAAGAACCCTGAGGTCTCCACAGTATCAACTTGATGAAGACTGAGATTGTTTATCTTAGATATAGCAGCACTAACAGTTCTTTCTATTCTCATTTCTCTGCATTAACACACAAACATCTTCTTAGTTTGGTCCTATGTGAATGAAGCATGTTGCCAAAAGCATCAGTTAACGATTAAAGTTCTGAAGGTGATGGGCCAAAAGCTCAGATATGAAAATTGGTGATTTTACATAACTGAAAAAAATATTTATTGAATTAACTTTAGAGACTTGAGACATAATTATTTTACTTATTGACAGTATATTAAGTTGTTTAAGCAAGTATTAATTGATAAGACATATTGTTTAAAAACCGTATGAGCTTATAATCAACATTTTCATAAAGGCTTAACTGCTCACCTCCAAGGATTAAGAAAAAGTCAAACTGATTATGTGAAAATATTGCTCATGTTCACATGACCTAAATGTTCTAGGTGTAACTCATTTACTTGAAGACCTGCTTCGCACATAGTAAGTTTTCCATAGAACTTAAGGAAACATTCCAGATCTTGAATTCATTTGTCCTCCTCCTCACAGCTTCAAAAGCCATTTGTTTCTTCTCCTGATTAGACAATGGAATCTCATTATAAATAATATTTTAGTGTGTGAATACTGGCTGATATATGCATACATATAATTATATATTTATTGATAAAAATCTGTGAGTAAAGTTAATGAAGTTGTATCCAAAAGAAATATTGTAATAATCTGAATGACAACAATTCAAATAGACTAGAGACAATATTACTTGGAAAACCTAGACAACTCACTGAAGATGGAGAAGTTGAGTGCCTACGTAGAGCTCTCATCCCTATATTTCAGCATCTTTTTGTAAAAGCACATATTTTCACACTGTAAAAAGAGAAACAAACATCAACCCAGCCACAATCCCTTTATCACAATGATGTCCTGCCATAGCATCCTTAATGTTCTTTATCATTAAATCATCTAGGATAAGAGTATAGTATATTCATGGATTATGATTATATTTTAGAGCCTTTAGAAGATTTGCAGTATTAGTCTAAGTTGAACCCTGTAACATAAACAGGATGATAGTCAGATATAAGCTTTAGATGACCTGAAAGCCTCCTCCCTGTGTGTTAATTTTCATTAAACTAGAATTTGCTCATCAAGCTTCAAGTTGGGGTGTCTGTCAATCAATTGTCAGGATCAGGGTTTTGTTGTTGTTGTTCTATCTTGTTTTGTTGTTTATATTTTTTTGTGACAGGGTTTCTCTGTGTAGCTTTGGCTTTCCTGGACTCGCTTTTTAACCAGCCAGACCTTGAACTCATAATAATCTGATTGCCTGACTCTGACTCCGAGTTCTGGGATTACAGGTATGAACCAATGCACCCAGCTGTAATCAGTTTTCATACTTATGTGCCACATTGACCAATATGGTAAGATATACCTAAAATATTAATGAACCAGTCCTATTTTGGCAAGAGATAGGAGCTCCCTGGTTAAACTTAAAGATTAAGTTCAACAAGCAGAAAATTATGTCCATTAACTACCCAACTACCCAAGACTAGTGTAGTCATGGGTCTTAGAGGAAACTTTGTTATCTTTTTACTAGGCCAACCCAGTTCCTAATTTTATCCTAAAGTTTATCCTTAAAACCACAGATCAGTGTAGAACTCAGTCTTCATTAAAGAAGTTTTTCTTTGCAGCAAGTGAAGACCAGTAAAGAAAACTGATCAAAATAAAAAGATGGACTAATTATGGGGAATCAAATCCCTACAGATAGAGCTATCACACAGTTTCAAAAACTAGGATTCTGGGAACATTTATAGAGATGTACATAAAAATTGTAATAACTACAGTACAAGAAACTCTGCTGTAATAATGTGTTTCTTAGAAATGACAGAGAAGTTACTGCCATGTTTTCTCAGCAGTATGGCTGTCAAAAGGAGACCTGAATAATGAGGGGAACAGCACTAGCCATGCTAATATGACAGGGAAACCCAATAGACCCCATCTCTACAAAAAGAACATCAGGAAAATGATGACTGCTGAAGGAACAAAAATTAATATTTCCCAATGATGAGCTTCTAGTTAGGTGTCCAATAACAAGTGGTCAGCCCTGATATAATTCAAACCCTTGTAAAAATAGGCATACTGAAAAAGTTCTATTTTAAAATATTTACAGTTATATTTTATCTAACAAAAATAATTTTTAAAGGGCCATTAATTTGAGAGGTTGTGAAAAAGAAGATAAGAAAAAATGGAGGGAGCTCATGTGGGAGGGGTCAGAGGAAGAACAGGAAAGGAGAAAGTTATTTAACTATATTTTAATTTGAAAAGTAAATAAAATTTTAAAAGGATAATAGTAAAATTTTTATTCAAATATAAAGAAAATTTGTTGTAAAGATGAGGCAAATATTCTCATTTTTTTCCTACATTTTTCTGAAAAAATGAATGCCTGGTAAAGTACTGTGGCAGATTCTAGTGAATCTATGTGAGAAAGGATATGGAGCTTCTGTTTTCTTACTTGTGTTCATCTAGCATTAGATTAAATAAAATGATAACTAAAGTTTAAAAATATTTTACTTTCTGTTGTGGGAAGATTTGAGATATGGTCATGATATATTTTGCAAATGTTAAAAATTCTCAAATGAATAGAAAATACATTGTAAATACGGGTAGCGAAACTGCTTGATGTTTAATACCCATGTGCTATTTACTGACCTACCACAGCCAAAAAATTTATTCCCCATTAAGGACACATAGACTTTATTCCAATGTTAGTGGAAAAAATATATGTAGCCTTGGTTGGACAAAAACTACACCTCCAATTTGAGATAATAAGCATGTGTGGTCACAAACAAAACTATCCATAGAATATATTCTGCAAACTCTATGTTTAAAAGAAAATGAATATTGTTTTCAAATTTATTTTAAAAGTGTTCAAACTTTCGTCAGAGTGCAGGAAATCTTATGAAAGAAGGGGGAGATAGAAAGACCTGGAGGGGACAGTAGCTCCACAAGAAGAGGAACAGAACCAAAAATTCCGGGCACCAGGGTCTTTTGTGAGACTGATACTCCAAAGAAGGACCATGCATGGAAATAACCTAGAACCTCTGCACAGATGTAGTCCATGGCAGTTCAGTGTCCAAGAGGGTTCCCCAGTAATAGGAACAGGGATTGTCTCTAACATGAACTCATGGGCTGGCTCTTTGATCACCTCCACCTGAGGGGGGGAGTAGCCTTATCAGTACACAGAAGAAGACAATGAAGCCAGTCCTGATGAGACCTGACAGACTAGAGTCAGTAGAAGGAGGGGAGGACCTCCAGTATCACCGGACTGGGGGCAGGGCATAGGAGAAGAAGAGGGAGGGAGAGTGAGATTGGAAGGGACAGGGTAGGAAGCTACAGTTGTGATATAAAGTGAATAAATTGTAATTAATAAAAATAAAATAAAAATTAAAAAAGTGTTCTATGCCAAAAGGAAAATGAAATATTGAATCAGTCAAAAGAAAATGTCTTTTTAGAAAACGATACCTTAAAATGCATTACAATGACTTTAACATTATTTTACTAATGTAGTAAATGTGAAACCCATTAGATATTATAAAGCATGTCTTTATTTTTCAAACAGGACTCCAACCAAACTTTTATTCTAAATATTAAGTGGGAGACGAAACTTTTACCATAAAATGTGTGGAAGTGTGCAATATTAAAAAATGAGAAAAATGTAAAACTAAAATAAAAGCTACTACTGTAAATAAAATTATTACAAAATACTATTTGATGATACTATAAATAAAAACCCAAGAATATTACATCAAAGAAGAGAATTGAAAAACTTTGTTAAATAATAATAAGAATATCAGATGAACATTTATAATTCATGCACCACAATTATGAGTACATTCTATTTTCTAGAAAGGAGCTTAATATGGCAGGAATTATTCAGGAAAAATGGCTGTTATCATAATTAAAATATTGGAAATCAAATGCTAAGATGGTATCCCCCAAATCTCAATTCTGAAAACAATGTCAGATTTTAAAATCATTAATACAAAAATGGAAGTAATGAACTGATTTTACAGGACCTCTTAATGTGGACTATTTTACTATAATTATCGATTAATGGCTATATATTGAAATTGATCCTTTCCCAATTCATTACGTTCTCATTATAAATTCATATTCACATTTACGAACAACTCATTTTGTTGTTATTTTCATGATTACAGAAGATAGTATCTACTATATTATCTAAAATATATCGTGATCTTTCTATAGCAGCCATTTACTTGAAAATCTTAAAGGGATAAATTACTTTGCTCAGAGAACACAAAACAGAAACTGTGGTTATTGAGCCATTTCCTAAACAGTGACCTAGGGAAGTATGTCTCCCTGATCCACCATCTACATTATGGACTATTTCCTTTCCATTCCTCTAAACAGATCAACTAATTGTAGTGCCAATACACACGCATGTATTACATACACATAATATTCAAAATTGTCAAAGGTTACCATTACAGATAGTTGCTTTTAAATATTTTTTTTGCTACAAAAATGTTTATTTAAGTATAGTTTCATTTAAAAACATTCTTAATATAATTGGCTATTAATCTTACAGATGTAATTTATTAAAGTTTTACATGAACTTGCTCCATATATTAATTTCCTTAAGCCAATTCTATTTTTTCACTAGTCATTATCTACCAATACAGGCTTGCTTTCTTATGTTTTTGGCTAACCAGATGAATTTCTTGACTTTTTGAAAAATACAGTCTTTCAGATTAGTTATCTTTTCTCTGCTCATCTTGTTGGTTTTGATTTCTCTAAATGTCTTAACTTTACATCCCCTCAAATGTCTGTAATGTAAGGGAAAGAGATTTTTTCTTTCTTCTCTTTACAGAAGCTTTTCAGTTTCATTGTGTCCCATTGATTAATTGTTGATCTTAGTGCCTAAGCAGTTGTACCAGTGCATGCAAGGTTATTTATCTTCTGCCAGATTAATTGTATCTGGTTTTTGTTGAGGTCTTTGGTCCTCATTGACTTGAGTTTTCTGTGGGAAGGTATGGATCTATTTGACTTCTTTTACATCCAGACATCCAGTTTTACTCCAGCGCCATGTGTTAAAGACATTTCTTTTTTCATTGTAGAGTTTTGACTTCATTGTCAAAAATCAATTTTCCATATTTATGTGGCTTTTCTTCTAGGTCTTAAATGCAATTCCATGGATAAAACTGTGTGCTTTATATCAATACCATATAGTTTTTATTACTATTGTTCTGTAGTAGAGCTTGGAATCACGGATAGTGTTACCTCCAGAAGTTCTTTAATTATACAGGAATTTTTTTTTTAGCTATTCTGGGATTTTTGTTTTTCCCTATGAAGTTGAGTATTCTTCTTTTACTGTCTAAAAATTTGTGTCAGAGTTTTGATGGTAATTGCATTGAATCTGTAGAATGGTATTCTTAAGATGGCCACTTTTACCTTATTAATCGTGAAAATCCATGAACGTGGGAGATGTTTCCATCTTCTGATATCTACTTCAATTCCTTTCTTGAGAGACTTGAAGATCTTGTCATACAGGCCTTTCACTTAGTTGGTTAGAGTTACACCAAGATATTTTATATGGGTATTATGAAGGTTGTTGTTTGCCTGATTTCACTTTTAGCCCCTTAAGCATTTGTACATGGGAGGGCAACTGAATTTTAAAACAAATAATTTATATCTAAAACTGTGCTGAAGGTTTTTTTCACAATAGGAATTCCCTGGAAGAAATATTGGGTCACATCATATCTATTGCAAATAGCAATACTTTGACGTCTTTTTTAATTCTTTATTAATTACACTTTATTCACTTTGTATCCCCCCTGTGGTTCCCTCTATCCTCCTTTCCCAATCCCTCTTTTCCTCCACCCTCTGCATGCATGCCCCTCCCCAAGTCCACTAATAGGGGAGGTCTTTTCCTTCCTTCTGATTCTAGTCAATTAGGTCTCATCAGGAGTGGCCGCAGTGTCTTCTTCTGTGGCCTGGTAATGTTGCTTCCCCATCATGGGGAGGTAATTAAAGAGCAGGCCAGTCAATTCATGTCAGAGGTAGTCCCTGTTCCTATTACAATGGAACCCACTTGGAGACTGAACTTCCATGGGCTACATCTGTGCAGGGGTCTTAGGTTATCTCCATGGACAGACCTTGGTTAGAGTATCAGTCTCAGGAAAGACCCCTCTGTGCAGATTTTTTTGGTTCTGTTGCTCTTCTTGTGGAGTTCCTGAACTCTCCAGATCTTACTATTACCCACTTTTTTCCAAAGATTCCCTGCACTCTGCCCAAGCTTTGCCAGTATGTCCAGCATCTGCATTGATAGCCTGCAGGGCAGAGCCTTTCAGAGATCCTCAGTGTCAGGCTCCTGACTGGTTCCCTCTTCTTCTTCTTCTGATGTCCATCCTCTTTGCCTTTCTGTACAGGAATTGAACATTTTAGCAAGAGTCCTATTTCTTGATTAGTTTCTTTAGATGTACCGATTTTAGCAGGTTTATCCTATATTATATGTCTACATGAGTGAGTATATACCATGTGTGTCTTTCTGCTTCTGGGATAGCTCACTCAGGATGATCCTTCCAGGTCCCACCATTTACCTGCAAATTTCATGATTTCCTTGTTTTTTTATTGCTGGGTAGTATTCCATTGTGTAGATGTACCACAATTTCTGTATCCATTCCTCCACTGAGGAACGTCTGGGCTGTTTCCAGCTTCTGGCTATTACAAATAAAGCTACTACAAACACGGTTGAGCAAATGTCGTTATTGTGTACTTGAACCTCTTTTGGATATATGCCTAGGAGTAGTATAGCTGAATCATGAGGAAGTGCTATTCCTAGTTGTCTGAGGAAGCACCAGATTGATTTCCAGAGTGGTTGTACAAGTTTATATTACCACCAGCAGTGGAGGTGGGTTCCCCTTTCCCCACAAACTTTCCGGCAGTTATTGTCACTTGAGTTTTTTATCTTAGCCATTCTGATGGGTGTAAGCTGAAATCTTAGGGTTGTTTTGATTTGCATTTCCTTATGACTAAAGACATTGAACATTTTGTTAAGTATTTCTCTGCCATTCGATATTCCTCTATTGAGTATTCTCTGTTTAGCCCTGTACTCCATTTTTTAATTGGATTACTTGATTTGTTGCTGTTTAACTTCTTGAGTTCTTTATATATACTGGGTATTAGTCCTCTGTCAGATATAGTGTTGGTGAAGATTCTTTCCCAATCTGTAGCCAGTAGTTTTGTCCTGACGACAGTGTCCTTTGCTTTACAGAAACTTTTCAGTTTCATGAGCTCCCAGTTATTGATTGCTGCTCTTAGAGCCTGTGCTGTTGGTGTTCTGTTCAGGAAGTTGTCTCCTGTGCCAATGAGTTCAAGTCTTTTCTCCACTTTTTCTTCTAAGCAATTTAGTGTGTCTGGTTTTATATTAAGGTCTTTTATCCACTTGGACTTTAGTTTTGTGCAGGGTGATAAGTATGGACCTATTTTCATTTTTCTACATGTAGACATCAAGTTAGACCAGGACCATTTGTTGAAGATACTGTCTTTTTTCCATTGAATGGTTTTGGCTTCTTTGTCAAAAATCAGGTGTCCCTCCCACTGATAGGGGAGGACTTTTTATCCTTCCTTCTGATCCTAGTCAATTAGGTCTCATCAGGAGTGGCTGCAGTGTCTTCTTCTGTGGCCTGGTAATGCTGCTTCCCCCTCATGGGGAGGTAATTAAAGAGCAGGCCAATCAGTTCATGTCAGAGGCAGTCCCTGTTCCTATTACAATGGAACCCACTTGGATACTGAACTGCCATGGGCTACATCTGTGCAGGGGTATTTGGTTATTTCCATGCATAGTCCTTGGTTGGAATATCTTGCAGAGGGTGCAGAAGGGCGGGATTGGGACAGGAGGAGGGAGAGAACCACAGGGGGGACACAAAGTGAATGAATTGTAAATAATAAAGAAAAAAAATCAGGTGTCCATAAATGTGTGGACTTATGTCAGGATCTTGTATTCGATTCCATTGATCCACCATTCTGTTTCTATGCCAGTACCATGCAGTTTTTAGTATCGTTACTCTATAGTACAGCTTGAGATCAGGGATGGAGATACCTCCTGAAGATCTTTTACTGTAGAGAAGTGTTTTAGCCATTCTGGGTTTCGTGTTGTCCCATATGAAGGTGAGAATTTTTCTTTCAAGTTCTGTAAGAATTATGCTGGTAATTTGATGGGAATTGCATTGAATCTGTAGATTGCTTTTGGTAAGATGGCCATTTTTACTATGTTAATCCAACCAAGCCATGAGCATAAGAGATCTTTCCATCTTCTGATATCTTCTTCTAATACTTTCTTCACAGACTGTATAATAAATGTCCACTATCATGTTTTATTTTTTAAGTTATGAGTTATTTTTTATGTTATAAGTAATTTTTAAAATATAAGTAAACATCACATTGTGTTCTTCCACAAAACTAGGTCTAAATTCTATTCCCCCTTTCAGTTATGTGTCTAGGATTGGAGATCTCGGGAATCTGATTCCTTAGTGCTTCAACAATATTTGCACACATTTGATATACGCTCAAACAGATATATACATGTGTCCATAATATAAGTGAAAGTTAAAAAAAAACTTTTTAAATTTTAAGTATTTTGTTGCTGGATATATTAATATCTTGATTAGATTCCTTGACAAGGTGATATATAAGATTCTGAAACTGAGTAGAAATATCTTCTGATTCACTTTAAATTTTCATAAATATATCCTAGACCAATATAGGTTATTTCAAAGGCAGTTTTGAACTCTTTATGTGTAAATTTTGTTTTTTTTATGTTTTACATTTTTCATTTTTATTGATTCTATGTGAAATATGAAACAAATTCAGATTAAAATATCTGAAAGTTTAGGGTTATTTTATTTATTTTTGAAGCAGTGTCAAACAAGTATTCATTCTAATTTTGAGTGTTCCTTTCTGATTAACTTCCGTTTTATATTTACAGGTGAAGAAAACACTTCAGATGTTGTGCCTAGTGATGATTCTGAAAGAGTCCAGGTTACCTCTTTTCAACAATCTGAAACTATAACACAAAGAAAAATACTGGAGTGTGGGCTTGGGGCAAGAAAAAGTCAGTGTAAACCAAGGAATAATGACATCACTGGAGAGATGAGATTTACCTTTCATGATGGGAATTCAAATCCTCAAAATGACCATGTATTACCTTCAGGACATAGCTACCATGACTGTACTAGGAAAAGCCAGAATGAAGTGGAACATCAACAACCTGAGTCAACCTGTGTAATTCCTTTCTCACCACAGGAAGATATAACTGATGTTTTAATCAAAGGGCTATCTATTAAAGATAGAATCTCCAGAAGAGAAATTCCAGAAGTTCTGATATTTGGAGAAAAAATGGGAATTCGGCCACTTCCACATACTCAGGATGTGGAATTAGTGAGAGTTTGTCAAAATGGATTACCTGAAACACAGTCACATCTTAGGGTGGATGAGACTTCCTTTGCTTCTAATGATCACATAGGTTTGCAACTGGGAGATGATTTGTCTATATCTGATTTGCAAAGAACATCTTCTCCAACGATAGAACACATATCAACAGAGAACACTGATCATAACAGTCAGTCTATATCTGTAACACCAATTCAATTTGTCCCTGTGGAAACTGATCAAGAAGAAAACACAAACACCTCTTCCTGTCCTAATCAGACAGGTATAGAAAATTCTGAAATAATTTCTGTTGATCAAACCGCAAATACTAGTTTAGATTTTACAATAGCTGCATCTCCTTTTGGACTATCAGGGTACATCAAGAGAAGAGTTTTTAAGATACTCAGTGACAATTGCATTGCGAATCAGAGGAGTTTGACTTGTCATCAAGTGAAAATAATAGAAGACTTCATTCTGGTGAAAGCAATATTTCCAGTTCTGTTTCTAGTTCTACATCAAGTTCTACCTGTAATTCTATCACGAATTCCTTACCATTTTCCAATTTAAGATTCAATCAACATATTTTACCTACTCCTGCGGCTAGTGACAATACTATAGTCAATAATATAAATTCATCAGCTAGCTCACAAAGTGAAGACACTAATGTTTTAATTGTACTACCTCACCCACCCTATGAAGCCAGGCAGGGAAGGCGTGTTACCACTCCAGAATTTTCTGATGATAGTGATTCTTGGCCATCTTTGCCTCATTTTACCATCTTCAATGTTGTTAATAATAACCACCCTAAAGGACTTACCAAACAACAGATTAACGCTTTACCAGTAAGAGATTTTTCTAAACATGATAAATTAAACCAGTGCAGTATTTGTATTACACGGTATAAACAAAGAAGTAAGATTCGCATACTACCTTGCTTTCATGAATATCATCATAAATGCATTGATCATTGGCTCTCTGACAATTCAACTTGTCCTATTTGTCGCCTACATATAATAAAACCTGATGACACAGAAATTCTAATTTGAGTTCTGGACCTCAGGAAAATAAATTCTTTAAATATTGAACGAATAAAAGTTATTTGCTGTCTTCATTTGGGTTTCCATTTCCTTGAAACATTCATGACCAAAAAGAAATGCTTTGGTATATATACCGGGTAATAATCAGCTGAGAAAAACCAAGGCAGGAACTTGGAAGCAGGTGATGAAGCAGAGAGGATGGAAGAATGATGCTTAATTGCTTGTTCCTTTTTTTTCCAGTTGCAATATTTTTATTCAGACACCCTTTACCCAGATTTCCTTGTTAGAAGTTTTACTTCTGATATACATTTTTCAGCTGCCTTTCTATCTGTACAAACCATTGGATCTAACCCATAATTTGATATATAGTCACAGGCAAAGACCATACTCTTCTATGGAGAAGAGTCTATGGTGAATTGTCTTTTCTCACATTTCCCTGTTATGGTCAGTCATTAAGTGATCATCAACATGTTTTAAGAAATATGCTCATGGTGTAATATGGAAAGGCTTGCACTGAAGATGGCCTCTAGAGTTTATTACATATTCTGGATATTAGTCCTTTTCTAATTAATTTTTTTATTAACTACAGTTTATTTATTTGTTTTTTGGGGGGGAAGGTCTATTTTTTAAATACTTTATTAATTACACTTTATTCACTTTGTATTTTCCCTGTGGTTTCCTCCCACCTCCCAACCCAATCCCCACTCCCCCTACCCTCTGCATGCATGCCCATCCCCAAGTCCACTGATAGGGGAAGTGTTCTTATTTTTTTTTTGACTATTTCTCAATTTAATACAACTAAGAAATACAGGGCTACATCTCAGCTTCTTGTATAATTGGAATGGAGGAAGTTTGTTGCCGAAGGAGAAGCCTTTACATATTAATATTATACAGAGACACAGGTAAGCTGAAACTGACAAATATGCTTTAATAGAGGTGTTGATTATTCCCACTTTGGGAAACAGAGTGTCACTTGGGTCATCGAGGCCCTTTCCCTGTGGGTCAAATTGAGGAGTTAAGGCAGTTAATGCCAGAAATTGTGCTGGGACCATCACTAGTGCCTGCTACGAATACAGTGCAGAACCTCTCCCACACACTCAAGGGTTCAACATTATCTATCATTCTGTCCCTTCAGACACACTTCCACACACACTTCCACACACACACACACACACACACACACACACACACAAACATACAGAAACACACACACACACACACACACACACACACACACAAATGCATTTGGCCCATTTATGCCTGCGTACTTTTCTTCCACAGGTAGAGCTAGTCCTCAGCACATGCTGAGGACACAGGACCGCTCTCAGCTTCCTTAAGAACTCTCTAGACACTAGAAAGAGACAGTACCAGTCTGAACTGCAGAACCCAAAAACAAACAGGGAAGGTTTCAGATAAGCCAATGGCCAGGGGTAGGCGAAAGAATACTTCCAACATAAATCAGGACATCATGACTTCACCAGCAACCCCCAAAATTGATGGATACTCCAATTCATCAGAAGCACAGGAAAATGACTTTAAAATAGTACCCAACTATTTGAGGCTCATAAAGAGGAAACAAACAACTCTCTCAGAACAATAACCATGCAATTTCAGTCAGTTAAAGAGGAAATGAACAAATCTTTTAAAGACTTGGCCAGTGAATTTGAGGTAAAGAAAGAAGAAATAGACAAAATTCTTAAAGAAACACAGGCAAACATAGCCAAACAAACAGAGGCACAAGTAGAGATAAAATTAGTGGCATATAGAAAGGAAATGAAAAAAAATAATAGAGACCATCATAGAGAGACAGGAATCCACATTCAAACAAATGAAGGAAATGGTGCAAGGCATGAAAACAGAATTAGAATCAATAAAGAAAACACAAACTAAGAAAAACCCTTGAGCTGGAGAACTTGGAGAAAAGATCAGGAACCACAAATCTAAGCATCACCAACAGAATACAAGAGATGGAAGAGAGAATGTCTGGAGCTGAAGATACACTCACAGAAATTGATACTTCTCTCAAAGAAGAAGTAAAATCAGAAAAGTCCCAAACACAAAATATCCAAGAAATCAAGGATGCCATGAAATACAAAATCTAAGAATAATAGGAATTGATAAAAAAAGAAGACTCCAGGCACCAAGGTCCAGAAAATATTTTCAAGAAAATCATAGAAGAAATTTTTCCCAACTTAAAGAAATAGATGTCCATAAATATAGAAGAGGCCTACAGAACACCAAAGAGACTAGAAAATAAAAGGGAAGGTCTTCTTTTCCTTCCTTCTGATTCTAGTCAATTAGGTGTCATCAGGAATGGCTTGTTCTTTATACAGTAACTTTTATTTTTGTGTTTTTGGTTTGGGGATTTTCAAGACAAGATTATGCTTAATAGCCTTGAGTGCCCTGGACTTACTTTGTAGACTAGGCTGGCCACAAATTCATAGAGATCTGCCTGTTTCTGAAACCTCAAGTGCTGGAGTCACAAGTGTCCACACCATTCATGGCTAAACAATTTTTCTTATGCAACACTCAATGAGCTGGGTCCTCTTCCATTAACCAATGATTGACAAAACACCCTGTAGGCATGCCTGCATACAAACCATTTTTTTTAAATTATTCATTATCATTTTATTTTAAAAGTTTTATACATCTTCTTTAATGGTAAAGATTTGTTTTGCTACAATGACTGCTTCATTTAGATATTGGATTTTCATCTGTTCACACTCTGCTTTTTTCCATTTTAATTAATTATACTTTATTCATTTTGTATCAACACTTAGCCCCCTCCCTCTTTCCCACTGTCCCTCCCCCTTCTCCACACATGCCCCTCCCCATGTCCACTAATAAGGGAGATCTTCCTCCTCTTCCTTCTGATCCTAGTCTATCAGGTCTCATCAGGAGTAGTTACACTATCTTCCTCTGTGTCCTTGTAAGGTAGCTCCCCCCTCAGAGGGAGGTGATCAAAGAGCAAGCCAATCCGTTCATATCAGAGACAGTCTCTGTTCCCATTACTATGAAAACCACTTGGAAGCTGAACTGCCATTTGCAGCATCTGTGCAGTGGTTCCAGTTTATCTCCATCAACCATCTTTGGACTCAGAAATGACCCCGGTGCCAAGAATTTTTAGTTCTGTTGCTCTCCTTGTGGAGCTCCTTTCTCCTACAGGTCTTATTATTTCCTACTTCTTTCATGAAATTCCCTTCACTCTGCCCAAAGGTTGGCAAAAAGTCTAAACATCGGCTTTGATACCCTGCAGGATAGAACCTATCACAGGTCCTCTGTGGCAGTCTCCTGTACTGTTCCTTGTTTTCTCTTCTTCTGATGTTCATCATCTTTGCCTTGTTCTATGGGGTTTGAGCATTTACACAGAGACTTCCTTCTTGTTCAGTTTCTTTAGGTGTACAAATTTTAGTAGGTGTAAAATATATTATATGTCTAATATCCATTTATGAGTGAGTGTATACCTCTGTATCTTTTTGCTTCTGGGAAACCACACTCAGGATGATCTTTTCCAGATCCCACAGTTTACTGCAAATTTTATGATTTCATTGTTTTTTTATTACTAAGTAATATTCAATTGTGTAGATGTACCACAATTTTTCTATCCATCCCTCCACTGAAGGGCATCTGGGCTGTTTCTAGCTTCTGGCCATTACAAATGAAGCTGCTACAAACATGGTGGAGCTAATGTCCTCATTGTGTACTTGAGCCTCCCTTGGGCATATGCCTAGGAGTGATGTAGCTGAATTTTGAGGAAACCCTATTCCTAGTTGTTTGAGAAAGCACCCGATTGTTTTCCAGAGTGGTTGAACAAGTTTACATTCTCACCAGCAGCGGAGAAGAGTTCCTCTTTCTCTACAACCTCCAGCATATTGGTATCTCCTGAATTTTTTATCTTAGCCATTCTGATGGGTGAAATCTTAGGGTTGTTTTGATTTGCATTTCCCTTATAACTAAGGACACTGAAGATTTCTTTCACTGTTTCTCTGCCATTTGATATTCCTCTATTGAGAATTCTCTATTTAGCTCTGTAATCCATTTTTTAATTGCATTATTTGATTTGTTGCTGTTTAACTTCTTTAGTTATTTATATATACTGGATATTAGCCCTCTGTCAGATATAGGGTTGGTGATCATCTTTTCCCAATCTGTAGGCAGTCATTTTGTTCTGATGACAGTGTTCTTTGCTTTACTTTTCAGTTTCATGAGGTCTCATTTATTGATGGTTGTTCTTAGAGTCTGTGCTGTTGGTGTTCAGTTAAGAAAGTGGTGACTTGTGCCAATGAGTTTAAGGCTCTTCCCCAACTTTTCTTCTAAGTGGTTTAGTGTGTCTGGTTTTATATTGAGGTCTTTGATCCACTTGGACTTTAGTTTTGTGCAGGGTGGTGAAGATGGATCTCTTTGCATTTTTTTACATGTAGACATCCAGTTTGACCAGCACCATTTGTTGAAGATGCTGTCTTTTTTCCATTGAATATTTTTGGCATCTTTGTCAAAAATCTGGTGTCCATAAGTGTGTGGATTTATGTCAGGGTCTCCTATGGGTCTTCAATTCCATTGATCCCCCAGTCTGTTTCAATTACCGTACATGCAGTTTTTAGTATTGTTGCTCAGTATTACAGCTTGAGTTCAGGGATAGAGTTACCCCCGAAGATCTTGAGAATTGTTTTAGCAATTCTGGATTTCTTGTTGTTCCATATGAAGGTGAGAAATTTTCTTTCTGGGTCTGTAAGTAATTTTGTTGGTAATTTGATGGGAATTGCAATGAATCTGTTGATTGCTATTCATAAGATGGCCATTTTTACTATATTAATCCTGCTAAGCCATGGGCATGGGAGATCTTTCCATCTTCTGATATCTTCTTCTAATTCTTTCTTCAGAGACTGATTTTTTTGCATACAAGTCATTGACTTGCTTGGTTAGGTTCACTTCAAGGTAATTTATGTCTTTTGTAGCTATTGTGAAGGGTGTTGTTTCCCTAATTTCTTTCTCGGGACCTTTTGTCTTTTGTATACTGGAGGGCTACTGATTTTTTTGAGTTAATTTTGTATCTGGCCACTTTGCTGAAGGTGTTAATCAGCTGTAGGAGATCCTTAGTAGAATTTTTGGGGTCACTCAGGTATTCTATCATATCATCTGCAAATAGTGATACTTTGACTTCTTCCTTTCCAATTTGTATCCCCTTGATCTCCTTCAATTGTCTTATTGCTCTAGCAAGAAATTCAAGAACTATTTTGAAGAGATATGGAGAGAGTGGTAGCCTTGACTTGTCCCTTATTTCAGTGGGATTGATTTAAGTTTCTCTCCATTTAGTTTTATATTGGCTATAGGCTTGCTGTATAGTAATTGCCTTTACTATGTTCAGGTATGTGCTTTATATCCCTGATCTCTCCAATACTTTAAATATGAATGGATATTGGATTTTGTCAAATGGCTTTTCAGCATCTAGGGAGACAGTCGTGTGTTTTTTTCTCCTTCAGGTTTTTTATGAGGTGGATCACATTGATGGATTTTCATATATTGAACCACCCCTGCACACCTGGGATGAAGCCTACTTGTTCATAGTGGATGATATCTTTGATGTGTTCTTGTATTCGGTTTGAAAGTGTTTTGTTGAGTACTTTTGCATCAGTGTTCATTGGGGAGTTTGGCCTGAAATTTTACTTCTTTTTTGGGTCTCTGTGAGGTTTAGGTACCAACGTGTCTGCGGCTTCATAGAATGAGTTTTTAGTCTTCCTTCTGTTTCTATTTTGTGGAATAGTTTGAAGAGTATTGGTGTTAGCTCTTCTTTGAAGGTCTGCGAGAATACTGGCCTGAAACTATCTGGCCATGGCCTTTTTTTGCATGGGAGACTTTTGATAACAGCTTCTATTTTCTTAGGGGATATAGGACTATTTACTTGATTTGCCTGGTCTTGGTTCAGGTTTGGCATGTGGAATCGGTCAAGAAAAGTGTCTATTTCATTTAGATTTTCAAGTTTTGTGGCATGTAGGCTTTTAAATTAAGACCTAATGATTGTTTGGATTTCTTCAGTGTCTGTGGTTATATCTCCATTTTCATTTCTGATTTTGTTGATTTGGATAGTGTCTCTCTGCCTTTTAGTTAGATTGGATAAGGGTTTGTCTATCTTGTTGATATTCTCAAGGAAACAGCTTTTGGTTTCACTGATTCTTTGAATTTTTTTATTTCTTTCTAATTGATTGAATTCAGCCCTGATTTTGATTATTTCCAGCCCTCTACTCCTTTTTGGTGTGTCTGCTTCTTCTTTCCCCCCCCCCCTAGGGCTTTTATGTGAAACAGTAAGTTGCTTGCATGAGATGTTTTGAATTTCTTCATGATGGTAATTAGTGCTATGAACTTTCCTATTAGCACTGCTTTCTTTGTGTCCCAAAAGTTTGGGTATGATGTACCTTCATTTTCATTGAATTCTAGCATGTCTTTAATTTCTTTCTTTCTTTTTCTCCTCTGACACAGCTGTCATTTAGTAGCAAGTTGTTCAGTTTCCATTCCTGTGGGCCTTTAGCTATTTTTGACATTGAGGTCCATGGTGATCAGATAGGATACAATGGATTATTTCAATCTTCTTTTATCTGTTGAGTTTTGCTTTGTGACCTCCTATGTGGTCTACTTTGGAAAAGGTTCCATGAGGTTCTGAGAGAAAGGTAAATTCTTTTGTTTTTGGGTGAAAGGTTCTGTAGATGTCTGTGAGGTACATTTGTTTCATCAACATTGTCAGAGATATTGTTTCTTTGTTTAATTTCTGTTTGGTTGACTGGTCCTTTGTTGAGAGTGGGGTGTTGATGTCTCCCACTATTAATGTGTGGTGGTCTATGTGTGGTTTACGTTTCATCAAAGTTTCCTTTACAAATCTGGGTACCCTTGCATTTGGGGCATAGATGTTCAGGATTGTGATATCTTCTTGATGGACTTTTCCCTTGATGAGTTTGAAGTGTATTTCTCAATATCTTTTGATTAATTTTGGTTGAAAATCTATTTTATTAGACATTAGAATGGCTACTCCCGCTTGCTTCTTGGGTCCATTTGCTTGAAAAGCTGTCTTCCAGCCCTTTCCTCTCAGGTAATATCTATCTTTGTGACTTAGGTGTGTATCTTGTATGCAACAGATTGTTTGGTCTTGTTTATGCATCCATTCCGTTAGTCTGTGTCTTTTTATTGGAGAATTGAGTCCATTGATGTTGAGGGAGATTAATGACCTGTGGCTGTTAGATTCTTTGATATTGATGTTGGCTATGGTTATGTGTTTGGCTGCTTTTTGTTTTGTTTTAGTGATGTTAATTATTTTCCTGTGTTTTCTTGAAAGTAGTTAGTTTTCTTGGGTTGTATTTTTCCTTCTATTATCTTCTGTAATTCTGGATTTGTGTGTAGGTGTTGTTGAAATAAGTATTTGTCGTTGAATATCTTGTTTTCTCCGTCTATGAGGACTGATAATTTTGTTGGATACAGTAGCCTGGGTTTATATCTGTGTTCTCTAAGGGTCTGTCTGGTATCCATCCAGGCCCTTCTGGCTTTCATAGTCTCTGTTGAGAAGTCAGGTGTAATTATGATGGGTGTGCCATTATATGTTACTTGGCCTTTTTCTATTGCAGCTTTTAGTATTTTTTCTTTGTTCTGTATACTTGCTGGTTTGATTATTATGTGACAGGTGGATTTTCTTTTCTGGTCTAATTTATTAGGTGTCTGTAGTCCTCTTGTATTCTTAACAGCCTCTCCTTTATGTAGGGAAAATTTTCTTCAGTGATTTTTTTGAAAAAGTTTTTTTGGGCCTTGGAGGAGGGAATCTTCTTTTTCCTCTATTCCTATTATTCGTAGGTTTTTGTCTTTTTATGTTGCCCTGAATTTCCTGGATGGTCTGATTCAGTAATTTTTTTAGATTCAACGTTTTCTTTGACTGATACATTTATTTCTTCCATTTTATCTTCCACAGCTGAGATTCTATCTTCTGTCTCTTGTAGTCTGTTGGTTATGTGTAACTCTATAGTTCCTGTTTTTTTTTTCCATAGGTACTCCTTCTCCATGATTTCCTCCATCTGTGTTTTCTTTAATTTTTCCAATTCTATCTTTAGATCTTGAGGTGTTTTGTTGATTTCCTTCACCTGTCTGACTATATTTTCCTTCAATTTATTTGCCTGTTTCTTTGATCATTCCTCTTTGTCTTTTCTTTTTTCAGTGATTTAATCATTTCCTCTCTGAAAGCCACAAACTGTTTGGTTGCATCTTCCTGTATTTCTTTATGGATGGCCATAGTCTGTTTTAGTATATCTTCCCCTAATTCTTTATGCATTTTATTTGCTTCCTACATTAACCACTTCATAAGCATAGATGTAGGGTCATCTTCTTGAATTTCATTTATTTTAGGGTCCCTAGGGCTACTTGCCCCTGGATAACTGAGTTTCCGGGGATGCCATATCTCTTGGCCTTTTGTTGGTTGTGCTTTTTAGATGGCCTCTACCCATCTGTCTGTCTTAGGTGTTGTCTGTTAATTTCTGTTGCTTGTTGGGTCCTGGGGTGTGTAGAGTTCACTTGGTGGGTTCCTGAAGGAGTTCTCCTCAGCTTTTTGGGTATGGACAACTGAATGGTGGTGCTTCTCAGGAATTGTCACAGTTCACTTCAGGCATATGGAACTCTGTGGTAACTGTCCTGTTCAGGAAGGCTATTTCTACAACAAATGTGATGCCAAAAATGCCATGGATGCCCTACATGGGATTTTACTAGATGGACATTAAATAAAGTTACAGGTGATATACAAAATTGATCCACAGTATGCTCAACCTGACTGTAGCAAGAAAGGCCAACAACATTATGAGGAAGACAATCAAAATTCCATCATCAAGGTGACACAAACATTCTTGTCCCACCACCAGGAATCAATCCATAGATCATACCAGATCTGCTCCAGGCCACTCCGAATCCTTGGCTCAGTCTCATTATCGCTTTCAAAGAAGATCATCAACGACTAAAGGATCCAAGACCAAGTTCTCAGTGTCCAATCAACAGCTGGTTCGATGAGACAGGTCTTGTCCAAGTTCCGGAAATCTTCCCGGATCAAACATGAAGAAATCCAAATCTAAATATGCAGGCAAGAGTGCCTCCAAGTGTCTTTCAGGAGAAGGTAAGATCAGAGAGTTTCAATAGTTTCAATACTCCTCAGCAAATTGCCTGAGTATTAGGAAAGGTGAGAGTAAAGAGAAAAACTACTTACTGAGTTCAGAGAGATTTTGAAAAAAAAAAAACAATAGAAGTAGAAAAATTGATACATTGTATAGCATTTTATTGTAAACCTTTGTCAAGTTTTAACCTAAATTTACTATTGCACTTATTGTGTTATTTGAATATTATGATTACATGTAAAGTATTGAAATACTTAGTTTTTTCTTTTGTAAGTTTTTGAAATAAAACATAATCATCTTTAGAATGTTTACCTATTTAATAAGTTAGCACCAAATCCTCCTATGACAATATGTACTCTGATTTCTTATCTAAAACTTGGTAATTAGAAATACTTCTTTATAGTCCTCATACTTTCAAGTTAAAAGCCCACAGGAAATTTCAAAGTACACTGGCTATATATTTATTCTGGTATAAATGATAAATAAATCCTTCAATTGTATAATGATATTAGAATTATGTTATAATATTGATTAATCAGCATTGTAATATTTAAATGTTTCGTGTATGTATCAAGAACAATGGTATAATAGCTGAGAAATTGTACTTAGTTATTACTGTGGTGTTTACAGTACAGATTAACTGACTATTTTAGAGCTTGAAAACTCTCTTATGCAATGCATTTGCTCAAACTAGTGCTAGTGTCTATTGCTTTCCTTCTTTACTGTATGGTTACTACTGCAAAATCCCTGGGTCATAAATTATGTTCAATTCCTCACCTTTTAAAAAATGGAAATAGAGTTATTATATAATATATTCTGATCATGGTTTCTCCTTTTACAACTTCCCTAAGATCCTTCCCACCCATTTAAATCCACACCCTCACACACTTCCTTTATGTCTCTAATTAGTAAGCAGTTAACAATATAAGAAAACAACAACAAAAACAGAATAAGAAACACGGAAACATATAAAAACAAAACAATACTAATAAAAACCTCAAAGAAGACATAGAAGAAACACAGCTATCACAGAAACATTTTTAGTTACACAGAAATAACATAAAAACACAAAATGAGAGACTATAACATATAAACAAATAAGGTTAACATTATTCAAACATAGCACTATGAGATAAAGAAGCTCCAGAAATACCATTGATTTCATTTATGTTTGCTATTTACTGCTAAGCATGGGGCCTGCCATTAAGTATGGTTGGTAAAACTAGCTAGACAGCATTGGAGAAAACTGACTTTCCTTTTGGAAGGGATTAGTAATCAGAGATCATTTCTGCATTAAGTGTGAGGCTTCTGTCCATTTCCCCACTCAGCTTTGGAAACCCAACTGGCTTAGACCCATGCCCAGTACCTTCCAGTACAGTGAACACTAGTCAGTAGAGATGAAGGTTCTCGGTTGCCACCAGCTCAACTTCTCCATGTTCAGTGAAGTATGTAGGCGTTGTCTTCAGCAATGCAGCAATGCAGCCTTACTATCCATTTATGGAGAGCAATGAATAATGCTAGAGATAGCCTGAGTTACCTGAGTTTTTCTTTGGTCCCCTTTGGTACAAACTCAATTAGACATAACACATTCCTGGTGCTTAAGGTTTCATTTGGTGCCAAGAGATAATAGCTAGTGGGGATGTGTCTCCCCCATTATTTGGTGATTACATTTTGATTCCTGTCATATATGTATATATTTTATAAAGCATCTATTGCAGGAGGTTTCCATATGACCCCTCAATTGGCCCTTGGTTTTAGCTGTCTCTTCTCATACTCCCAGCCTTAATCACTCTTTATTCTGTTTGCATTTAATCCTCCAGTGAGAGTTTCTCCACCTGTCTCTCCATAAATTTGGTATGAATCCTAGCTGGTCATGGTGCATAATCTTTCTATATGTTACTGGATGTGGGGTCAAAATATTTTTATTGCGGTTTTTTTTTGTTTTTGTTTTTGTTTTTGGTTTTTTTTTGTTTTTTTTTTTTTAATATATGTTCTTAAGAGAAATTGCTCTATACTCTTCCCTGTTAGGTCTTGGTGTGGATTAGGTATTGAGGTAATTGTGGCCTTGTTAAAAATAATTACACTTTGTATTTTTTATTTCTTTATTGCAGAAAATTAGAGGAGTTTTGGCAATGATATTTATATGAAAACCTTGTAGTATTCTGTGCTAAATCTATCTTTCTCTGAGCTTTTGTTGGTTGAGTGACTTACTTAGTGCCTCTATTTCACTAGACATTATAGGTCTAATATAATTACTTATCCAGTTTTGAATTAAATTTAGTAGGCTGTATATAAGTTTATCCTTTTATTTCAGGTTTTCTATTTTCTTGGGTCACAGACTTTTAAAATATGTCCTTACAGTTCTCTGGGTTTTTTTTTTTTTTTTGTTGTTGTTGTTGTTGTTGTTGTTGTGTGTTTTCCCTCCGATGTTTAATCTGTAATTATATTAATTTGGATATTCTCTCTATATGTTAGTGTTAATTTGGCTAAGTATCAATCTTACTTATTATCTCTAGAACCAACTCTTCCTTTCATTTTTCTTTGCATTATTTTGTTTGTTTCTGTTTTCATGATGTCATCTGTGAGTTTGATTATTTCTTTATTTTTCTTTTTAGTTACATTTTGTTAACTCTGTGCCCCAGCTGTATCCTGCTCCCTCATTCCCTCCCCAACCCCACAGTCCCTCCCTGGTCTCTTCCCTGCCCCTTTCCTTGTCCACTGATAGTGGAGGACCTCCTCCCCTTTCATTTGACCCTGTTTTATCAGTTATCTTCAGGGCTGGCTGCAAAGTCCTGCTTCCTACTCCTTAGGGATTTTGTTTTTCCTTTTCATTGTATTGCATTAAGGTATGTCATTAAGTTGCTAATATGAGATCTCTCCAGTTTTTATATGTAAATAGTTGGTGCTATGCATTTGACTCTAGAACAGCCTTCCTGTGTCTTATCTATTTGGGTAAATAGTATTTTCATTTGAATTTAATTTTTTAAAAAAGGTTTTAATTTTTAATTTTCTTCTTAATTTCTATCTTGAATCATTTTTTCCTTCAGTAGTGAGTTGCTCAATTCTAACGTGTTTTTAAACTCTTTATTGTTCTGTTCTTATTTTTATGTAGCTTTAATCTGTGGTGGTCATGTAGGGTATAGGTATGATTTAAATTTTTTTCTTACTGATGAGACTTGCTTTATTTTCAAGACTTTGGTCAACTTTGGATTAAATTCTATGAACTATTGAAAAGAAAGTATATTCTGTGTTTGGGTGAAATCTTCTATAAAAGTCTGCTAAGCTTATGTACATGTGAAGTCTTTTAGCTACAGCATTTCTCGATTTAGTTTTTGTATGGCCTGTCAATTACTGAGAGTGAGGTTATTGAAGCCTCCCAGTACCACTGTGTGGAGGTCAATATATATATATATATATATATATATATATATATATATATATATATATATATATATATTTTTTTTATCTGTAATAGTGTTTCTTTTATGAAGCCAGGTACCTTTGTGCTTATTATACGAATGCTTAAAACAGCAATATCTTCTTGGCACATATTTTATTTTTTCCTTTGATGACTATGTAGTGTCCTCTGTCTCCTCTGATTAGTTTTTAGTCTATTTTTTTGTTTTTGTTTTTATCAGATATTAAAACTGTTACAAATGCTTGGTTTTTGCCTCCATTTGCTTTAAATATACTCTTTCTTTCTTTTATCCCGAGGTAATGTTTATTTTTGACTTTGAGATCTTGTTCTTGGATATCTCAGAATGATGGATCCTGCTTTTTTGATTCATTATTAATTACACTTTATTCACTTGCCCATCCCCAAGTCCACTGATAGGAGAGGTCTTATTTTCCTTCCTTCTGATCCTAGTCAGTTAGATCTCATCAAGAGTGGCTACATTGTCTTCTTCAGTTGCCTGGTAATGCTGCTTCCCCCTCAGGAGTCAGGGGGTAATTAAAGGACAGGCCAAACAGTTCATGTCAGAGACAGTCTCTGTTCCTATTACTATGGAACACTGAACTGCCTTGGGCTACATCTGTGCAGGGGTCTTAGGTTATTTCCATGCATGGTCTTTGGTTGCAGTATAAGTCTCAGGAAAGACCCCTGTGGTCAGATTTTTTGTTTCTGTTGCTCTCCTTGTAGAGTTCCTTTCCTCTCCAGATTTGTTTCCCACTTCTTTCTTAAGATTCCCTGCACTCTGCACAATGGTTGGCCATAAGTCTCAGCTTCTGCACTGATAGTCTACAGGGCAGAGCCTTTCAGAGGTCCTTGGTGTCATGCTCTTGACTTGTTCTCTCTTTTCACCTTCTTCTGATGTCCATACTCCTTGCCCTTCTAGATAGGGATTGAGCAATTTAGCAAGAGTCCTCCCTTTTCCTTAGTTTCTTTAAGTGTACTGATTTTATTAGGTTTATCCTATACTATATGTCTGTATGAGTGAGTATATACCATGTGCATCTTTCTGCTTCTGGGATAACTCACTCAGGATGATCTTTTCCAGATTCCACCATTTACTTGCAGATTTCTTGATTTCCTTGCTTTTATTGCTGAGGAATTTTCCATTGCGTAGTTGTACCACAATTTCTGTATCCATTCCTCCACTGAGGGGCAACTGGGTTGTTTCCAGCTTATCACTATTACAGATAAAACTGCTACAAATATAGTTGAGCTAATGTCCTTATTGTGTATTTGAGCTTCTTTTGTATATATGTTTAGGAGTGGTATAGCTAGATCTTGAGAAAGTGCTGTTCCTAGTTGTCTGAGGAAGTGCCAGATTGATTTCCATAATGGGAATCATGTTTACATTCCCACCAGCAGTGGAGGAGGGTTCCCCATTCTCCACAACCTCTCCAGCATGTGTTGTCATTTCAGTTTTTGATCTTAGCTATTCTGGTGGGTTTAAGATGAAATCTTAGGGTAGATTTGATTTGCATTTCCCTTATGACTAAGGACGTTGAACATTTTTTTAAGTGTTCCTCTGCCATTTCATATTCCACTATTGAGAATACTCTGTTTAGGTCTGTACTCCATTTTTTAATTGGATTACTTGATTTGTTGCTGTATAACTTTGTGAATTCTTTATATATACTTGACATGAGTCCTCTGTGAGGTAGAGGGTTGGTGAAAATCCTTTCCCAATGTGTACGCACTCGTTTTGTTCTGACGACAGTGTCCTTTGCTTGACAAAAGCTCTTCAGTTTCATGAGGTTCCATTTATTGATTGTTGGTCTTAGAGTCTTTGCTGTTGATATTCAGTTCAGGAAGTTGCCTCCTGTGTCAATGAGTTCAAGGCTCTTCCCCATTTTTTCTTCTAACAAATTTACTGTCTGATTTCATATTGTGGTCTTTGATCCACTTGGACTTTAGTTTTGTGCAGGGTGATAAGTATGGATCTATTTGCCTTTTTTCTACATGTAGACATCCATTTAGACCAGCACCATTTGTTGAAGATGCTGTCTTTTTTACTTTGAATGATTTTGGCATCTTTATCAAAAATCAGGTATCCATAAGTGTGTTGATTTATTTCAGGGTCTTTTATTCAATTCCATTGATCCACCATTCTGATGCCAACACATGAGACTGGTTTGTTTTTAGCTAGTGAATCATTGATGTTGAGCGTTATCAATGAGAAGTTGTTGTTGATTTCTGCTATTTTGTTGCTCTTGTATGGGTTGTTTCCCTCAATATTTTCATTTGCTGGACAGAGATTTTTTTTTTAATTTTTATTTATAACAGTTTATTCACTTTGTATCTCAGTTGTAACCCTGTCCTTCATTCCCTCCCAATCCAACCCTCCATCCCTCATCTCCTCCCATTTCCCTCTCCAAGTCCACTTTTGGGGTGGTCCTCCTCCCTTTCCATCTGACCCTAGCTTATCAGATCCCATCAGTTCAGGCTGCATTTTCCTTTTCTGTAGCCTGGCAAGGATGCTCCCCCCTCGGGGGAGGGGTTGTCAAAGAGCATGCCACTGAATTCATGTCAGAGACTGTCCCTGTTAATCAGACTGGTGATACTGAGCTGTCAAGGGCTACATCTGAGCAGGTGTTCTAAGTTATATACATGAATGGTCCTTGGTTGGAGTATCAGTCTCAGAAAAAACCCTGTGCCCAGATATTTTGGTTCTGTTGCTCTCTTTGTGGGACTCCTGTCCTCTCCAGATCTCACTATCTCTCCCTTCTTTGATAGGATTCCCTGTACTTTGCCCAAAGTTTGGTCAAGAGATTAAATATTTATTCCTTTTATTTTTATTGAGTGTGGTAAACATCTTTAAGTTGAAATTTTCCTTCTAGTGCCATATGGAGAGCTGAAATCATTGTAGAGAGATCCTGCTTAAATTTGTTTTCTCCAACTAATGTGATTGATAGTTTGGCTGCCAAATTTTCTCTCATTGTTTGGAGAATATGTGTCAGGCCCTCTCATTTGTAGAATCTCCATTGAGAAATCAGGCTTTATTCTAATGTGTCTGTCTTTATGTTTCATTTTATAGCTCTCATTTTGCTTTTCAAATTTAATATTCTTTCTTTCTTTGCCTGCAAATTTCATGATTTCCTGGTTCTTAATTGCTGGGTAGTATTCCAGTCTATAAATATTCCACAATTTCTGCATCAATTCCTCAGTTTAAGGACTTCTGGGTTGTTTCCAGATTCTGACAATTAGGAATAAATGTGCTACAAACATAGTTGAACAAATGTCCTTGTTGTGTGCTTGAATATCTTTTGGATATATGCCAAGGAGTGGAATAGCTGGATCTTGAGGAGGATCTATAACTAATTGTCTGAGAGAGTGTCAGAGTGATTTCCAAAGTGCATATACAATTTACATTCCCACCAACAATGGAAGAGGGCTCCCTTTTCTCCACATCCTCTCCAGCATGTATTGTCACTTGAGTTTTTGATCTTAGATATACTGACGGGTGTAAGATCATCCTGAGTGAGGTACCCCCAAAGCAGAAAGACACACTTGATATGTAGCTCAGATATTAGTGTATAGTAGACATAAAATATAGGATGAACATATACAATCTGTACATCAAAGCTAGCTAAGCATGAAGAAGGACCCTGTGTTAGATGATCAAGCCTCATTCAGACAGCCAATTGGGAAGAGTGAGAAAACAGGGAAGAGCACAGGAGCCTACCATAGAGAGCCACTGATAGATTCTACCCAGCAGGGTATCAGAGCAGATGCTGAGACTCACATACAAAATTTGGGCAGAGTGGAGGTTAATGTATAAAACAAGGAGTAGATAGAAAGACCTGGAGGAGACAGGAGCTCCCCAAGTCGAGCAACAGAAACAAAAAATCTGTGCAAAGGGGTCTATTCTTGAATGAATATTCCAACCAAGAAATTTGCATAGAGATAACTTAGAATCCAAGCAGGGATGTACCCATGGCAGCTCAGGTCACAGAGGAAGACAATGTAGCCTGTTCTGATGAGACATGATAGGCTAGGGGCAGATGAAAGGTGAGGAAGACCTCCCCAATCAGTGGACTTAGGGAGGGGCATGGGAGGAGAGGAGAAATGGAGGAAGGTTGGGATTGGGAAGTGATGTGGCAAGGGAATATAGCTGGGATACAAAGGGAGTAAACTCTAAGTAATAATGAAGTAATTTTAAAATTAAAATAAAACAAAAAATATTAAAACGAGTAAATGGAGAGTGTGACACTAATACGTTCACAAATTCTAGGATGTATAATGTTATTGCAAATAAGTATTATTTTTTTCCAAGTCATCGTGGCTGAATCAAGACATAAGGGACCAGATTAGTAATGTCATATTTAAAATAAAATTATAACCTTTCCCCACTTCCATTTCCTCCCTCCACCCTTCCCCATGTCTTCCTGCCTTTATATCTTCTAAAATTCACGACTTTATTAAATTCTTATTTATTGTTATATGTACCTATAAAAAGATTAATAAAGTCATACAACACACTAAGATTAATTCCTGTTGCTTTATGAATATGATTCCAGTGCAGAACACTTGGTATTGGATTATTAACTAGTGGGGTCTTTTGGGGGGAAGTAGAATGTCCACTACCAACAGTCATTAATTGCCTTTAGTTTTCTGTTTAGTAATGAGTCACCATGATATTAACCCATCCCACATCAACAAGTTTATTAATGTCCTTGTTTGGGTTTTGTTCTTTGTTTAGAAAACATATTGTTATCATCACCACACATCCAAAAGTTCCCATCCTCCATCCAGCCTGGAAAGTCCAGGGAGAACTTATCACTTCTATCTAAATTATACATCATTTGTTTTAAGCATGCCTGTGACATTTTAGAGTTCTGGTTAAGTATTTATTATATTGTTGAAGAGAAAGCAAACAAACAAACAAACAAACAAACAAAAACCCGAAATTTGATGCTGCCAAACAGAAATTCTGTACTAAAAGTTCTGATACAGAGTTTATTTATTTATTCATTCACTTATTTGCTATTATAAACTGCATTGTGCTGGGGAATAGAAACTTAACTTAAATTTCATGCTTAGATTTAGACACACAATATGCTCTATCACTGTGCTATGCCATTCCTCCAGGCCCCAAGTAGAATTTTGAAATAGTTAAAAATCTTTTCAATGACTTCAAGGGTTTTAAGAGTATAAGACGTAGCCAGCAAGATAATTTTTTTATTATTTTATTTTATTATTTTATTTTATTTTATTTTATTTTATTTTATTTTATTTTAAAAACAAGACAACATAACCAAAGAGAGTCTGGATCTGCTCCAGTTCTCTATTGGCTTCCTCAAGATGGTAGGCAATGGGACTTGGGTCCAGAGCCAGCTCTGCTCTGTTGTTTTCTCTGTCTGTGCTGTGTTTGCTGATTCTGACTCAGGTGAGCCATGCAGTTGGGGAGCAGGCAGAATGAGGCCATGTCTCCCCCAAAATACCAGAAGGTATCCTCTCTACAGGATGGTGAGAGTCAGTGCCACTAGCCACAACGACCTGGAAGGTTTCGACAGGATAGTGAAACTGGGCTCTTGGGTTAGGTGCCAGGAGTAGCTGGTACCCAGAAGGTGTTCACAGGACTTTGAGAGTGGGTGCCCAGGTTTGGAGTCTTACCCTCAGTACCAGAATTTTCCATTGACAGGCTGTGAGAGTGAACAACTAATGTCAGAGCCAAGATGCATTTGTCCTAGGAATGTTTTCACCGAAGGTAGGATTTACTGGATGGCCTAAGGCTGCATGTTCAGAGCTGAAACCTGATGTTTCCAGGAATACATCCATAGCAGGTGGGCTTGGGCAGGAGTCTAAGAATTTTTTTTTTTTTCTGTAATGATCCTGGTGGCCCAAAGTTGGATCTTCGCATATCCACATAGATTACTCTCTCACCTGAGAAACAGACTTCAGGAGTTTGGAGCCCACAGTAAGACCTGCTGGTCACTCTCCTCTCAGTGCTGAGCTGCTGTTTATATACACTGTGTGGTTGGCCCTGCCATCTTGAATCCTCCATTTAATTTGTCTTATGCTTTGTTTTACTTGGGATAATGTTACAATTCCTAAAATCTGTGTGGACACCTTCTGAAGGGACCAATGTAAATTCCAAGATTTCTTTGAGGTTATATTTACATCAGATCCTGTGTCCACCTAACTTTCAGTTTTAATTATTTTTTGTTCTCATTTTAATGTTGGTCTGTGGTCATTCATAGCCGTTGGCCAAAACTAGTTCAGCAAAAACACCCTGAAGTCTATATACTTGAGTTGTTTGATATCTCTCTGATTTTTTTAAAATGTAAACACCTTTTTTCACAAACTTCCTTCAGATATCTTCTCTTCCTGCTTGTTAAATGTTTAGAAAAGTGATGTTTTACTTTCAGATGACTCTAGAGTTCTTATCCATTTCTGTGTGTTATTCTAGTTGGTTGTGCTTGACTATGAATTTGTAGTACTTAGAAAATTTTCTGCTATAATTCTGTTGAATGCCTTCTCAATGTTTTTAGCTTTAGTTTTCGGCTCAGCTGTTGGATTCTTAGGTTGACACCTTAGTAATTTCTCACCACCCCTATTAACACAGACAAACACATAACAAAGCTATGTGTTACTTGTTTCACTTCACTGTGTCTCTTTCTGTTCTTTTGAGCTTTTTAATGATGTTCTATCACCCATTTTGTGATTAACAAAGCACTACCATATTTACAACTTTGGATTGGGTTTATTCTTATGTTATCTGCACTGAAATAATTCACAGCAGTACCCAGAAGCAGCTTGTTTTCTCTCATCCTATCTTTCAAGTAAAAGCAAAGATTTTTGTGCAGTCCAAAATCATGAGATGATGTTATTGAACTGACAATAAATGCTTTTGTAGTAGAAAATGATACCAATGCAACCAGCATTAGCAAATCTGTGAAATTTGATATTTATTTATTGTAATGATAGCTGTTGAAAATGACTTGAGATGACATTTCACCATATTCTGATGTTACCTTTACATAAAGAGTAATACTATTCACCAATTTCATATATCTAGTAGCAATTCCATTGGTTGTGTTTTTTTTTTTTTTTGAGCTATTGGTCATACACCACTTTTAACAACAAATAGAAATATAAAACTCTAATCAAATAGAACTTAATTGGAAACGACTGTCTTCCCCAACAGGGCATAAATAGATGCCATGAAATAGTTGTAGGTTACCAGAAGTAGGAATAAGTGTGGTGATGTATTCAACTAGCCTTGACAGTCCAAAAATTCTGTTAGACATCCTACAACACAAAGGATAGTGTCCCTGTACTGCTATTAGGCTCCCAAACTGAAGAATATTGATGTTAAGAAATTTATCCACAGGACTACAATTTTCTCCCAGTATGAAATGGGGATGAATATTATCTTAAAAGACTCACTATAATCAGATATTTCTTATTGTAGCCTTATGTCAGTCTATGGAGGGTTTATTTTAACAATTTGTCTCTTTTGGTTTTATTACACATATAAGGCTAGGATCAATATGCTCATTTGTTTTGAGAGGCAATTTATGTCACTTCTAGATTCTAGCAACATTAAGAGTATTTAAACTAATTCAAACCTATATACCTTGTTTAATTTGTTTAGTATCTTCAACATTCCTATGACTTAACCTCATGAATTATGAAAACCACACCATTCAATAAACTATCAACAATTAGTAGTATAGAATCCAAGTGGGTTCCATAGTAATAGGAACAGGGACTGCCTCTGACATGAACTGATTGGACTGCTCTTTAATTACCCCCCCCCATGAGGGGTAAGCAGCATTACCATTCCACAGAAGAAGACAATGCAGCCACTTCTGATGAGACCTAATTGACTAGGATCAGGAGGAAGAAAAAGAAGACCTCCCTATCAGTGGACTTGGGGAGAAGCATGCATGCAGTGGGTGGAGGAAGGGAGGGATTGGGACAGGAGGAGGGAGGGAACCACAGAGGGAATACAAAGTGAATAAACTGTAATTAATAAAGCATTAAAAAAGAATAATGTAAATCATCATAAAAATGTAATTATCATGAACCTCAATGAATTTATTGTGACAAGTCTTCTATAGTAGTCTACAATGTTGTATGCTGAGAGAAATATTAAAATACAATATTTTTTATTCTTTTAAATTTCTCTAAATTTATTTCGGTTTAGATGAGTCTTTCCAAAGGGAAACGAATCCAAACATTTCTTTTCCCTTTGCTTATAAAACTATGCTCTTAGAGACAACCTCTGTTCCCCTTACTAGTGGCTGGCTCATTGATCATCTCCCCCTGATGGGGGAGCCATGGGAACAACATTACCATGCCAGAGGAAGACAGTGCAGCCAGTCCTGATGAGACCTCATAGGCTAGTGTCAGATGGAAGGGGAGGAGGACTGCCCCTATCTTTGTACTGGGGGAAGGGTGTAGGAAGAGATGAGGAAGGAATGCTAGAATTGGGAGGGTTCTAGGGAGGGGGCTACAGATGTGATACAAAATGAATAAATTGTAATTAAAAAATAAATTAATTAAAAAATTATGCTGTGTATTATCAAATGTATTAATTTTGAAAATGTATGTAAACTATGTAAAATAGCCAAGTCTTGGTGATCAATTTATGCTCTTTATAAACAAATTTTCTGCATTTTTTTTTAAATTCTTGTTACGGTTTTGGAGTTCTTTTTAATTTATTTTCATGTTAACTTGTCCAGTTAGATAGATGGTCTTATGTAACATTCCTTGTGTAATTTTGTAGAAATCTAGCTAGTCTTTTGAAAGAATATGAAAACATGTTGCAAGAGGAATAAAGAAAACTCAACATTTTTTAAGTAACAAACCAGAGAAATTCAAGGCATTGTGCTATCTTGAGATAAGTTAATTTTAAGACTTTAATCCAAAATTAAGAAAGCAAATAATATACTTAACAAAATTTCTTGCAGGAGAATGTATGGAGAACAATGAGACACAAACTGGAAATTCTGAATGTGACTTAATATGTGTAAGGTCATTTGTGACAGAAGAACATAGATCTGAAACAATGATTACAAGTCCACCTATCATAAGTCATGCAAGAATCACGCACCCAAATCTTCGAAAAGAAGGAGCATCTAAAGAAAGTAAGTCACATCTAAATTTACTGAAAGGAGTGATATGCTGGTCTTCCTTTACAATGTGTGTCTTCTTAGCATACTATGAAAAATAAATTAGATATTTTATAGAATTCAGCAAAACCAGATTAAAAATATTACTCACCAGTTCAAACATTTGAAAATTATTTTTATTTATATATTAACTTATTATAATTTATTTACTTTGTATCCCTCTGCAGCCTCCTCTCTTGTCTCCTCCCAGTCCTACCCACCATCCCTCTTCTATGCCTATGTCCATTCCCCTGATAGGAGAGGACCTCCACCCCTTCTATCTGACCCTAGCTTCTCAGGTCTCATCAAAGCTGACTGCATCATCATTCTCTGTGCCCTGGCAAGGCTGCACCCTCTAGGAGGAAGTAATCAAACAGCCAGCCACAGAGTTCATGTACCCCTTTCTCGAGAGCACACAGTTTTTAGCTTCCTTCTAAAATGAATACTTTTTAGTAGAATATTTCCTCCAGGCACTGCAATGATTCTGTCAATTAGAACACTTGAATTTATTTTTATTGTTAATGAGGTGATATCTTAGTATATATTGACAAGTCTTACATGGTGACTTACAAAATCCACCATTTTTGATAACTTTCATTGTCATTATTATAAAAATTCAGGAATTCAACATCCTCAGTACCCAAACTGCCATGTTGGAAAAACTTTAATCAAGTGGATCTGAAATGGGGAAGAATATTGTTAGTCATGGTGTAATTGTGATTGTGGACAATTCTGTTAAAGAGAGACTTGCTAAAGATTGCCAAATAGCTGACAGTGCTCTCCAATATAGTAATGTAGACCCGAAGTCTATAATACTGGTAATGAGAAAACAATCTCTAAATTCACTACTTCTTATTTTCCCCCAGTGTGAAATATGCAATCTTATTAGCAAACCAAAAACAACTAAAGAGATTGTAGTTCTACATATTCAAAAATCATAGCAAGAGAAATTGTCTATCTTATCAAGTTAACCATGTAGGAGTTACTTATGCACAAGGCTGTGCAGAGAAACTAGACTATCATAGTAAACTCAAAAACTAATCTATTTAGCAGTTTCTTCAATTAAAAAAAAAAGCTTCTTCATGGAAATATTGTATACACACAACTAATATTACAACATTTTGGACTTGTTATTTATTAATTTTTTTGGCAATTATCCAGTCTACTATTCTTATATGCTTTTTGTTAGGTAGTGGTATTCATTATGTTTTAAAATATATTTGTTTTAATTTTTTATGCCTTCTTCTTGAGAACAGACACATTCAAAAGTTTCAATATCCCAAAGTAATAACATTCTAAAATCAAGATGATCTGAACTGAAAGCCACCCTATCTGTTCCTAGGGAATAGTTCTTAAAGTTTTTGATACAATTGTGAATAATCACTCCAAGGAAAGAGGATGTGATGTTTCTTATGTCTAGTGTGGTTTAGTGTGATGATAACAAGAATATTACCAAACTTCCTACAGTTAACAGGATTTTTTTTTCTAAATATAGTTATCTGTTCCATAAGTCAGTGGTGTCTGCTTTGAAAAATAAACTGCTCTAACCACAGATGGTACTACTTTTTTCTTTCACTGAGTATGGGGACTATTACTAACAAAAGACATAACACCTTGTTTTTGAAAACTGCCTCAAATATATCTAAAGAATAGTCTACTGTAATAGTTTGGTTCTTCTGCGTGTCCTTACCTGTAGGTATGTGTTATGGTTATTCTAATAATATGGACTAATAAGCAATCCTTCTAAACTTAAAATCACTATAGCACTGATTTCCTCAAAATATTTGAAGCTTTAAACTTTGTTTTATTTTGATACTGTCTACAGTAGTCATAACTTAAAACAAGAATGTGTTTTATAAAGACCACTGCATGTATGAACATAAACAGAATATTTTAGATTAATGAAAAATTTAAAATAATGCATTTTTAGCTAACCACCAAAATTGAATATTAACTGAAATATGCTTGTTTGGTTGTATTAGCATATACTGTTAAGACTTTTTTCTGGCAAACCTTCCCAATGGTATATAGTTTTATATAAAATGCTAGAGATTTTTCTCTAAATTTATTCAGACTTTTAAAATGAATTTAAACTGCTCCCTTGTTACAAATTTAGACTGTACAGTTTTAGAAATAATATATAAATATTAAATCTATATAAAATCTTAAGAAATGTTACATTTTTCTTTTGAGAGTTTCATCTGAAGTGAAGTTTCAAAACACTACATTTTACTAATTCTGGGTATTTACGCACTTTCTTACTTCCTCGCATTTTTTTTTTTTGGTGACACATGGAGGAGACTATTTTTCTTTTGTTCCAACTATTAATTCTACTATAGAACAACTATTTTATTTCAAACAATCTGAATGTATGACAAAGAAAAAAGGTAGAGATAACAAATTTTGTACATGACAATAGTGATTAAGGCAATTCAACCAATTGAGATGTCAACAGAGTAAAAAGTGTTACATTTACTAAAGAAAATCAATGCTCACAGAATGATCATTTGTCATTTGTATGGAAATTTACATGAAATAATTTGAAATCCAACGAGGGGGCAAGTAGAAAATCCACAATTTGAGTCTAAATTTTCCAAGACATATGTATTACAAGGATATGTAGCAAAAGCAATGATTTCAGTTTCAGCTACTAGAAGACAGATGATAGGAAGAAATGAGACCCCAAAACTTTTGATTATAGAGCATAAACTGAAAGTAGGGGTCCTCAAGCTTCACTGATTGTAATGTCTAGAAACTTTGGTTATGCATGACATGAAGCTTCTGAATGTTATCAGAAACATGAATTAAATATAGCTAGAGCTAAACAATGAGATGTTAATAATTCAATACATTGTATATCAGTAATCTTTCTAAATTTTCTACAACAAGGAATGTTGTTTCAGTAGAATATTTTCCAGATACTTCTACCCAATGTGAGTGTGGGAAACAGCAAATATTTGGGGTAGCCTTTATAAACAGCTTGAGATAGGATTTTGGTCCACTTTCTATGTGCACTCCCTCACTGTTTAAAATTACTTATTATCTTAATATGCTATTTGCTATATATTATAATTTTTTTCTTCTGAGAGGTCATAAATACAACATCATCCAAAGAAAATTCATGTATTTTATATCCTTAATAAGTCTCAGTTGAGAGCCTCATGTTCCTTCCTAGTGGACATAGTCTAACATTTTAAAAACGATTGTGCTGATGCAATTGAAGATGGAAGTACAGAGACTACTTTATTCCGGTGGGGAGACTCTGGGAATATTACCAAATATCATTTGACATATAAGATAATTTCCAAATAAAGCCATTTGTCCCCAAAAGTCAACAGTCATTATGTTTAGAAATGTTACTTCAACCTCAAGCCTCTTTTAGTTTCTCTTCCATAAAGAAATAAGAAATTTCACAGTTGAACAAGTAAGTAAAATAGTTGAGTGTTTGGACATGTTCTCATATGGATACAATAAAGAGTCTACTGGTTTTTTGACTGAAGGTGAACATTAGTTCTTCCAATGGCTGTGAAAACCCCGAAATGAGAGTCTTGACTTAGCTTAAGCTGGAGTATAAAAATTGCTGGTGGAGAGATAAAAACGTAGAACTGACATTTCTTAGGAATTAGAAAAATCTGTTTCTTTCATCCAGATAGGGCTACTTCTGTTGGCATATACATGTCATTACATAACAAAACTTCAAGATGGCGACTAGCAAACACAGTTTCCGAGCTGTGGAAGAGATAAAGTTCTGAGTTGATGAGTGGAAGAACTTCTGAAGCCAGGGAAACAACGGAGAGACTTTCTAAACAACAGGGAACATCGCAGGAGGTGAAAACCT
>NW_026590686.1:0-8631 GCF_907164565.1 Psammomys obesus
TTTATTAGTGTATTGGCTTAAGGTCATCAGAAGTCCAAAGTAGCCAGAAGAGACTCCAGTTCAATGCAATGATTGTTGTGGTAGGGCAGTCACTTTTCTGTAAATAAACTACCAGAAGAGTCTAAGGTGGTGGGAATGAGAAAATTTCCTAGTGAGTAACTAGGGGTGATAGTGAGTGAAACTATTCCCTTCAAATTCCTTGAAACCTGGACTTATCAACCTGGCTATGGGAGAAAACATAATCTACTGGATGCTTATTTCCAAATGTATCTTGCCTTCTTGAAATCCCTATCTGCTACAGACCGGCCCAGTCGGGCTCCCGGCGTCTGCAGGAGAACAAAGCTTTGGACAGGAAGACACGGTTTCGGCGATGAATTGACAGACAGAGACACCTTGATGGTTTTGACTCTGCTGCAATTTTACTGAAGTCAAGCTAGTATTTTTATAGTGATCTCACAAGGAAGCACCTTAAAATTGGCATGCTTTCCAGAACATTCAGACTTTTACCAAGGATACAAAGTTTATGTTTTAACATAGGGCAGTGCCCACAAGAAATCTGCCTAGAAACTTTCTGATCAACGCAAACAAGAAACAAAAACCTCAAACTCTGGTTTCATTATCACTGACTAGAGAAGAGGAAAAGTCAGGAGCTGTAATAGTCCTCCGAACCAAGTCGAATACCTGCCAAAGTCTAAACACACCTTTGTCAACCACCCTCCCTTATGTCCTGCTAAAGATTTATGATCTTCCCTAGGAACAAGATGCTGAAGGGAGGGGTAAACTCATGCCAGCTGTACTTCTCATGTTATTTTTTCTTAAGAAGGAGCCTATTATTTTTTTTACTATTAATGCCTATTAATACTAAATCTAATTCATTACTTTTTTAAACTTATTCCTTTTACATATTATTTTTATTAAAGCCTTTAATAATCTACTAGTAATAAATTTCTTTATAAAATTAGTTGTGCTGTTTCAGGAGTCACAGAGAAAGATCAAAAAACTCATTAATCCATCCCCAGAGCCACAACTGAAAAAGTGTAGAAATCTTAGAATATGTCTCTTTTTCAAGTGGGATGAGCCTGTCAGGGACCTTCCAGGGGGTGAATTTCCGAAGAAAGGGTATCCCCCGCCCTGTAGCATATGCTACTATGGTGACACTGGCATGGGTGTGGCACCTATCCAGATTTACAAATTGCTACTATAAAAATGTTCTGTAAATGGTTGTTCAAAAGGTTATTTCTTCTTTCAGTCAGGCCAGTTGTTTCAGAATGGTGAGAACTAAGCCCAGGGTTTTCCGTAACAGTAGGCCCACTGTTGCGTTTCTCAGCTATGAAGTAAGTTCCTTAGCAAAATGTAATACTGTGTGCAATAGCATAATGGTAGACACGGTACTTAGAAACTCCACATACAGTTGTGATTGCAGAAGCATCACATGCAGGAAAAGGTAAATCCATGACCAGAGTAAGTTTCTACTCCAGTAAAGTCTAATGGTGTTCTTTCCAAAGAGGAAGCAGTATAATGTAGTCAACCTGCCGCCAGATCACTGGCTGGTCACTGTAGAGAAAGATGTCATCTTGTCAGTGTTGGTCTCTGCTGCTGGCACATATGACACTAAGTAGCAGCTGTAGCCAGGTCATTCTTGGTGAGTGATAGTCCATGTTGGCCAACTCATCTCTGCCACCATGACTTTGTTCATGGGTCTCTTGGGCATTGATAAGAATGGCAGGGACAAAAATGTTTACTTTCCCTATCTATTTTATTATTGTAATTCTCTTCAACTGAAATAAACTTTAGATGAACATTTACATGGGGCACAAGTGTGTTCACACCCTTCACCCACTTGAAAAGATCTATCCACATCCTTCTTCTCCAGATATCTTTTTCACCAATTTTCCAGCCATACTTCTTACGAGTCCCTGACCAACCAGCCAGTTCATTGGCTGTACCCCATAAGTCAGTAGCCAATAACCCCACAATGGCAATCTCAAATCTTGCCATTTCTACCTCCAAACAGAATTTATGACTGTGTGTACTGTACAAGGTTCTGCCCACTGTGAAGATTTTCCTCTGATGGTGTCTTTCAGATGTATCCCAGTATGGGGCTGTAATGGTGCAGCTGTGTACTCCTGAGAGCAGTCTGCATAATATGCGTAACTGTCTGCACACCTGGCCCTAGTCTTCTTTTCCTCCCTCAGCCAAATTATAGTGCTTACCCCATGAGACTAAAGATGCATTGCAGCAGATGACATTGCAACAAGACTAGAAACCATAGACTTTTAGGAAATTTCTTTATGTAACTTGCACCCCCAGGACATGCTTGTGCTAGCTAGGTCATGTATATACCTCTTCCATATCTTAATAGATTGGTGCTGTGCATAGTCCACTTCATGCCATAGTGGGTCAGATAACACCCAGCTCATGATGGGCAGCTCAGATCACATGGTTACCTGGTGGTGTACTGTCAAATGTTCAGTTTCCACTAAGGCCTGATAATGTAATGAATAGTTGTCTAAGGAAGAATAGTTGTCTGTAGTTGAATGGTAAAACCTTGCTCCAAAATCCCCAAAGTCCTAGTTTTGATGACTATTAAAATGGATCTACCTTCTTGATTTTTGGGTCCAAATAAATTTTCTCATCCTTTCATCCAGAAGTGATGTGTACTCTAAGTTTAATGGTTATTTTATTGGATGTAACAGAAAGGTTAATCCTGTTTTTTGATCGAATATGTTAATCTGCATCTTTTTATTAGGAAATTGAGGCCACTGATATTGAAAGTTATCAATGAGCAGTGTTTATTTACTCGTGCTATTTTGTTATATGGTGTGAGTTTCCCTGTTTGATTTATTGGCATTAGATTATTTATTGCTTATATCTTATTTATGTCGTTAACCTCTGATGATTGAAGTTTTTCTTTCATCACCTTCTGTAGAGCTGGATTTTAGGAGAGATCCTGATTAAATTCGGCTTTATCATAAAGTGTCTTTCTATGCTGGCATCTGATGTGTCTCTTTATTTATTTTTATTTCTATAATTTATTTACTTCATATCCCAGTTGTAACCCCTCCTGCTTCTCCTCCTGGTCTCACCCCTTTCCCCCTTGCCTCTGCCCTACACACAGAAAAAGGGAGTGCACCCCTGCTACCATCTGACCCCAGCCTATCAAGTTTCATTAAGACTGCCTGGATCCTCTTCCTCTGTGGCCTGGAAATGCTGCTTCACCAGAGGCAAATGACCGAAGAGTGGGCCGCATAATCCATGTGAGAGACTGCCCCTGCTCCCCTTACTAGGGAATCCACATCGAGACTAAGCTGCTTATGGGCTACATCTGAGCAGGGGGTCTAGGTCCTCTCCATGCATGGTCCTTGGTTGGTACATGAGTCTCTGCAGCCCTAACCCCCCATGGGCCCATATTTGTTGACCTTGTTGGTCTCCTTGTGGAGCTCCTGTCCTGTCTAGGTCCTTATACCCCCCCCCAACACACACACTTCTGTAAGACTCCCAGCATTCTGCCCAGAGTTTGGCTATGGGTCTCAACATCTGTATCAGTGCTCTGCTGGGTGGATTCTTTCAGAGGACATCTATGATAGGCTTCCATCATGTTCCCTCTCTTCAGCCTCTTCTGGTTTCTATTCTATTTGCTCTTCTGAATGATAATTAAGTATTCTCCCTAGGGTCCTCTTTGTTATTTAGCGCCTTTAGGTCTGTGGATTTTTAGTATGGTTATCCTGTATTATATGGCTAATAGCCACTTACAAGTAAGTATATACCATGTGTGTCTTTCTGCTCTCAGGATACCTCACTCAAGATGATCTTTTCTAGTTCTGTCCATTTACTTGCAAATTTCATGATTTCCTTGTTTTTAATTGCTGAGTAGCATTCCATTGTGTAGATGTACCACAATTTCTGTATCTATTCCTTCACTAAGGGACATCTAGGTTGTTTGCAGATTCTGGCTAGTATAAATAAAGCTGCTATCAACATAGTTGAGCAAATGTCCTTATTGTACGGTTGAACATCATCTGGGTTTATGCCCAGAGTGGTATAGATGGACTGTGGGGTAGTTCTATTCCCTGTTTTCTGAGAAAGCGCCAGATTGATTTCCAAAGTGGTGAAATAAATTTCCACTCCCACTAGCAATGGAGTAGTGTTCCCCTTTCTCCACATCCTTGCCATCATGTGCTGTCACTGAGTTTTTGATCTTAGCAATTCTGAAAGGTGTAAGTGAAATCTCAGGGTTGTTGTGATTTGCATTTCCCTGATGACTAAAGATGTTGAGCATTTTTTAAGTGTTTCTCCAACATTCAGTGGAGATAGTCCTCTGTTGAGAATTCTGTTTAGGTCTGTACCACATGTTTAAATTAGATTGTTTTTTTTTTTCATTTTAAATTTTTTTAAATTTTAAAAAAAAATTTTTTTTTAATTTCATTTTAAATTTTTTTTAATTTTTTTTCTTTTTTTAAAATTTTTTATTAATTACACTTTATTCATTTTGTATCCCCCCATAAGCCCCTCCCTCCTCCCTTCCGGATCCCACCCTCCCTCCCCTTTCTGCATGCATGCCACTCCCCAAGTCCACTGATAGGGGAGATTCTCCTCTCCTTTCTGATCTTAGTCTATCAGTTCTCATCAAAAGTGGCTAGATTGTTTTATTTATTCATGTTTAATTTCTTGAGTTCTTTATATATTTTGGACTTTGTCAGATTTAGGGTTGTTGAAGATCTTTTCTCAGTCTGTAAGCTATCATTTTTTGTAGTTGTTTTTGTTGTTGTTTTGTTTTGTTTTCTGTTGACAGTGTCCTTTGGTTTACAGAACCTTTTCAATTCCTTGAAATTGTTGATTTTAGAGCCTTAATTGTTGGCGTTCTGTTCAGGAAGTTTTCTCCTGAGCCAAGAGTCTCAAGGCTGTTCCCCACTTTCTCTTCTAGTAGATTACAGTGTCTGGCATTATTTTGAGAGGTCTTTGATCCATTTGAACTTCAGTTTTGTACAGGGAGATAAGTATGGATCTATTTGCATATTCTACATGCAGACATCTAATTATACCAACACCATTTGTTGAAGATGCTATCTTTTTTCCATTGTATGGTTTCAGCCTCTTTGTTAAAAATCAAGTGTCTGCAGGTGCGTGGGCTTATTTCTGAGTCTTTGATTTGATTCCATTGATCAAACAGTATATTTCTATGCCAGTGCCATGCAGTTTTTATTATTATTGCTCTGTTCCAGCTAGAGGAATAAGACAACTAAAGGAGATCAAGGGGAAGAAGGCAAAGGATAGCTACTGGCAGATGATATGACAGTATACATGTGACCCCAGTATTCTGCTAGAGAAGTCCTTCAGTTGGTAAACACCTTCAGCAAAGTGGCTGAATACGAGATTAATTCAAAGAATCAGAAGTCCTCCTGAATACAAATGACAAATGGACTGAGAAAGAAATTAGGGAAACTACACCCTTCACAATAGACACAAATAATATAAAGTATCTTGTTGTAACTCTAACCAAGCCTGTCAAAGATCTGTATAGCAAGAACTTTAGGTCTCTAATGGAAGAAATTGAAGGGGATATAAGAACATGGAAAGATGATCCATGCTCATGGATCAGTATTTTTAACATAATCAAAATTGTCATCTTAGCAAAAGCAATCTACAGATTCAGTGCAATACTCATTAAAATAATAACAAAATTCTTTATAGACCTTGAAAGAACAATTCTAAACTTCATATGGAAAAAAACAAAACAAAAAAAAACAAAAACAAACAAACAAAGAAAAAAAAACACCCAGAATAGCTAAAACAAGTCTAAACAATAAAGGAATTTCTGGAGGTATCTCCTTTCCTAATTTCAAGTATTATTCTTCTGGGTCTTCCTTATATGCTTCTTGATCTCATTCCCCTAATATTTTTTCTTAATATTTCCTAAATGATCTTTTTTGTTGCTTCTGTTTAGTATTTTGGATATTATGTGTCATGAATACCTAATTTTTGTTCCTGTCTATTTGGTGTTCTGGGTGTTTCTTGTATCTTGATTAACCTCTTCTTTAGGCGAGGGAAATTTTCTTCTGTGATTTTGATGAAAATACTTCTATACCTTTGACAAGAGTTTCTTCTCCTTCTTGTATGTATATTATTCACAAATTTGGCCTTTTTATAATATCCCAGATTTCCTGGATGTTTTGTGCCTGAATAATTTTTAGATTTAAATTTTTTTGACTGAAGTATCCATTTTTCTATTATTTTGTCAATTTGTGAGACTCTCTTCCATGCCTCTAATACTGTTGGTGAGGTTTATCTCAGATTTTTGTGAGTACCTAAAATTTCCATTTCCAGTTATATCTGTTTATTTTCTTTACTGATTTACTAGGCTTCTATTGCATTTTAGTTTTCTGTTGTGAATTGTTTTTATTATTTCATTCTATTCTTTATTTGCATTTTACATACTTTATTAAGATATTTTTTTCATATCTTCTCTAAAGTTCCTGAATATATTCATACTAGCCATTTTGAACTCCTTCTCTTGTGCTTTAGCTTTATTACATTATTTTAGGACTATTGTAATAGGATTAGGAATTCCAGTCAGATTGCCTTGGCTGTTACTATATTTTTGTGCTGGGGCTTGATGACTGTGTTTCTAGATGTTGTTATCTGGCCTTGTGTTTACCTGGTTGGGATTTAGTAGCCACCATTGGCCTCTCTGGATTTTAAGAAAGTCTGTTTGTTGTGGGAGCCTGGTATAGAACAATTCTACAGTTCAGTGGATGGGAACAAGGACTAGAAGTGGACTAGGAGAATAAACTGAAAGTGGCTTCAATAAAGAGCTAAAATGATTCTGTTTACACCTAAAGGTAGAGTACACAGGGAGTTGGAGAAGAAGTGGGAAGATGGGACTCTGCAAATATTTTGCTGTCATATAAATAATTATCTGTAAAGACAGAGATGAAAGATCCAGGAAGGAGACCCTGGATCTGAACCTTGTGTTGGTATCTCAAGGGATGGAAATTGTAGAAGAAGGAACACCTATAAGCAGGGTGTTACTGGGCTTAAGGTAGGAATAATGAAATCATAATGAAGGACAGAAAGGATAGTGTGACTTACCTGCTTGATTCCTTTCCATGTGTGGCCACTAGGGGTCCAAGGTAGAAAGTGTTTCTAGGTATAAGGGCAGAGAGGAAGGGATGGGTATAGGCCAGAAATGGGGTCAAAGAAAGCCCACATGAAAGAAGAGAGCTCAGTCTACTTCACGCTTCTATACAGCACTCTTGGAATGAAGGCTGGGTGGGAGGACAGGCTTCTGTAAGCAGGTGCCACAGGGCTGGAGAGGAGACTGGGATATTGTGATTAGAGGACTAAATGTCAAATCACTCACCCGAGACCTACACAGGCATGGCCGCTGGGAGTCCTAGATACAAAGCATTTCTAGTCACCTGCACCTGACACACAGGGACGGGAGAAGAAGCGTGCCTGGACTGCCAAAAGGCTCACCACATCCACAGTGAGTGGAGGCTGGACGTTAGCAAAGGCTACTGCGAGAGGTCTGCTAAGGGGTTGGGGATGAAAGAAGAGAAACTGCAATAAACGACAGGAGGGAGAGTGAAGATTGCCTACCTAATTCACAGCCAGGAGTATTCACTGGGTTCCCAGGTAGAATGTTTCTTGATATAAGAGTCTAACCAAATATCAAGAAAGGAAGGAACCTGTGTCCACTGCCAGGTTAAATGTAATATACATATACATATACATATACATATACATATACATACATACATACATACATATATGTGTGTGTGTGTATAACTTAATATATATGAATATATAAATGTGTGTGGATGAAGGCTAGCCTGATGTACATAGAGAGTTCCAGACAACCATAGCAATATTGAGATCTTGTTTCAAAATTTTGTTTTACTTGGTGGAGTCTTTTGGGTTTCTTATATGGACAACTTACACAAACACACATATGTCTTTATGTTTGTATACTTATATATCTTATATAATTTTCAAATAAAGATACTTTGACTTTTAAAATACATTTAAGTAATAAATGGGACCTCAAAGACTGAAAAGCTTCTGTAAGGCAAAAGATACTGTCAACAGAACAAAATGGCAACCTAAAGACTAGGAAAAGATTGTCATCAACACTATGTCCGACAGAGGGCTAATATTCAAAATATATAAAGAAATCAAGAAATTAAACACCAACAAACCAAATAATCTGATTTAAAAAATGGGGTACAAAGCTAAACAGGGAATTTTCTTTTTTGTAATTTGTTATTATTATTATTATTATTATTATTATTATTATTATTATTATTTATTACAATTTATTCATTTTGTATCCTGGCTATGGCCTCCTCCCAATCTTGCACTCCCCCCTTCTTCTCTACCTATGCCTCTCCTCTAGTCCACTAATAGTGGAGGTCCTCCTTCCTTCCATCTGACCCTAGCCTATCAGGTCTCATCAGGACTGGCTGTACTGAAAGACTCTACTGATCAAGGTATCAAAGCAGAAGCTGAGACTCATAGCCAAACTTTGGGCAGAGAGCATTGAATTTTATGAAAGAAGGGAGAGATAGAAATTCCTGGAGGGGGTAAGAGCTCCAAAAGGAAAGCAACAGAGCCCTGGGAGCCCTGCTGAGA
>NW_026590687.1:0-4295 GCF_907164565.1 Psammomys obesus
ATAGACTCCTGCAAGTTGTCCACCAACTTCCATCTCTCTCTCTCTCTCTCTCTCTCTCTCTCTCTCTCTCTCTCTCTCTCTTACACACACACACACAGTGAAAAAAAGAGAAGAAACTATAAATGAGTCACAAAAGGAGATGGGCTGGTTAAATCCAACAACAGGAAACCTCAAAGAAAAGTACAGTAACAAGAAAACCAACAATAATCAGAATCTGCTGAAAGGGGGTAAGGGTGTGGCTCTGTAGTAGATCAATTGCTTTGCATATACAAGGCTCCAGGTTTAATCCTCCAGCACTACCTGCCCCCACAAACCTAGAAGGAAATGATTAAAAACCGAATTTTGCAGGCACACATGAGCTAGCAATAGTAACAGTGAAATAAATAAATAAGATGCAACAATAAAGAAATGCTTTTTTAAGATTGCTGTGGACACTGTTCCACACCTGCAATCCTATTACTTGGGAGACTGAGCCAGGAGGCTTGCTACAAGTTCAAGGACAAACTTCTCTATATGCCAAGTTTGTGGCCACTTCTAGACTACAGAAGAAGTCCCTGTCTCAAAAAAGAAAGAGGACAAAAGGAAAAGATTAGCATGAGAAATGAAACAGGGGGTGGAGGGAGAAGGTAGGCAGTTCTGGAGATTGTCCCACATCATTTGTGGACCTCCATAATTCTTTTTCAAAACTATTACCAAAGGACCTCACAATAACCTTCAGAAGAAAGCACAAAAAGTAGCACTTTACTCAGGAAAAAATACAACATTCAAGTATGGCTCAGTATTCACAATGACCATAACTACTTATGATCAAAACAAACCACTTGTAGCAGTGGTAGACACAAACCAAGGTCCTTGAACAAGGTAGGTAAGCGCTCTACCACTGACTGACTTCCCTTTCCCTCAAACATACTAATTATAAAACAGTCATAACCTACATTAATTCTACGTAGACTTCCTGGTGTGTATTTTGCTTTTTTTTTTTTTTTTCATTTTTGTGACATGGTCTTGCTCTATAGCCAAGGCTCAGTTCAAACTTTTGTCTTCCAGCCTGTGACTTCCTAGTACAGGGATTACAAGCAGGCACCACCCACAGCAGCCCTAGTTATCCTGGTACTCACTCTGTAGACCAGCCAGGCTGGCCTTGAACTCAGAGACTGGCCAGCTGCTGCCTCCCAAGGGCTGGAGTTAAAGGAGTGTGTCACCACTGCCACCATCACCACTCTGGCCAGTGTGCATTTGCAAAAGCTGTTTTATAGTAGCCCATAGTTACTATATCAGCACTCACAAGGCTGAGGATTGCAACAAAGTTTGAGGCACTTCTAGGCTACAGGGTACATTTTTTTGAAATTATTTTTTCTTTAGTTCTTTATTAATTACACTTTATTCACTTTGTATCTCCCCTGTGGTTCCCTCCCTCCTTCTATCCCAATAACTCCCTCCCTTCACCTTCTGCATGCATGCCCCTCTCCAAGTCCAGTGATAGGGGAGGTCTTCTTTTCCTTCCTTCTGATCCTAGTCAATTAGGTCTCATCAGGACTGGCTGCATTGTGTTCTTCTGTGGCCTGGTAATGCTGCTTCCCCCTCAGGGGGAGGTAATTAAAGAGCAGGCCAATCAGTTCATGTCAGAGACAGTCCCTGTTCCTATTACAATGGAACCAACTTGGATGCTGAACTGCCATAGGCTACATCTGTGCAGGGGTTCTAGGTTATCTCCATGCATAGTCCTTGGTTGGAGTATCAGTCTCAGGAAAGACCCCTGTGCTCAGAATTTTTGGTTCTGTTGCTCTCCTTGTGGAGTTCCTGTCCTCTCCAGATCTTACTATTTCCCACTTCTTTCATAAGATTCCCTGCACTCTGCCCAAAGGTTGTCCATAAGTCTCAGCATCTGCATTGATAGTCTGCAGGGAAGAGCTTTTCAGAGGTCCTCTGTGTCAGGCTCCTGACTTGTTCCCTCTTTTCTCCTTCTTCTGATGTCCATCCTCTTTGCATTTCTGCATAAGAATTGAACATTTTAGTCAGAGTCCTCCCTCTTGATTAGTTTCTTTAGGTGTACAGATTTTAGTAGGTTTATCCTATACTATGTGTCTATATGAGTGAGTATATACCGTGTGCCTATTTCTGCTTCTGGGATAGATCACTCAGGATGATCTTTTCCAGATCCCACCATTTACCTGCAAATTTCATGATTTCCTTGCTTTTTATTGCAGCCTTATTTGTAATAGCCAGAAGCTGGGAACAACCCAAATGCCCCTCAGTGAAGGAATGGATGCACAAATTGTGACATATTGACACAATGGAATATTACGCAGCAATAAAAAACAAGAAGCTGATGAAGAGGGAGGACACCAATAGCACAGACTATAAGAGCAACAATCAATAAATGGGACCTCCTGAAACTGAAAAGCTTCTGTAAAGCAAAGGACACCATCATCAAAACAAAACAAATGCCTACAGATTGGGAAAGAATCTTCACCAACCCTTTATCTGACAGAGGGCTCATATCCATTATATATAAAGAACTAAACAAGCTGAAAAGCAATAAACCGAATAATTCAATTAAAAAATGGGGAACAGAGCTAAACAGAGAATTCTCTGTAGAGGAATATCGAATGTCAGAGAAACACTTAAAGAAATGCTCAATGTCATTAGCCATCAGGGAAATGCAAATCAAAATGACCCTGAGATTTCACCTTATACCCATCAGAATGGGCAAGATTAAAAACTCAAGCGACAACACATGCTGGAGAGGTTGTGGAGAAAGGGGAACCCTCCTCCACTGCTGGTGGGAATGTAAACTTGTACAACCACTCTGGAAATCAATTTGGTGCTTTCTCAGACAACTAGGAATAGCACTTCCTCAAGATCCAGCCATACCACTCCTAGGCATATATCCAAAAGAGGCTCAAGTACACAACCATATTTGTAGCAGTTTTATTTGTAATAGCCAGAAGCTGGAAACAGCCCAGATGCCCCTCATCTAAAGAATGGATGCAGCAATTGAGATACATCTACACAATGGAGTATTACTCAGCAATGAAAAATAAGGAAATCCTGAAATTTGCTGGTAAATGGTGGGAACTGCAAAGGATCATCCTGAGTGAGCTGTCTCAGAAGCAGAAAGACATACATGGTATATACTCACTCATATAGATATATAATACAGGATAAACCTACTAAAATCTATACATTTAAAGAAACTAATCAAGAGGGATGACCCTGACTAAAATGCTCAATCACCATCCCAAAAGGCAAAGAGGATGCACATCAGAAGAAGAAGAAAACTTGAAACAAGTTAGGAACCTGCCACAGAGGGCTTCTGAAAGGCTCTGCCCTGCAGACTATCAAAGCAGATGACCAACTGTTGTGCAGAGTACATGGAATCTTATGAAAAAAGTGGGAAATAGTAAGATCTGGAGAGGACAAAAACTCCACAAGGAGAGCAACAGAACCAGAAAATTTGAACACAGGGGTCTTTCCAGAAACTCATACTCCAACCAAGTACCAAGCATGGAAATAACCTAGAACCCCTGCACAGATGTAGCTCATGGCATTTCAGTGTCCAAGTGGGTTCCATAGTAATGGGAAGAGGGACTGCCTCTGACATAATCTGATTGGCCTGCTCTTTGATCACCTCCTCCTGAGGGGGGAGCAGCCTTACCAGGCCACAGAAGATGACAATGCAGCCACTTTTGATGAGACCTGATAGACTAACATCAGAAGCAAGGAGAGAAGGACCTTCCCTATCAGTGGACTTGGGGAGGGGCATTCGTGAGGAAGGAGGTGGGAGGGTGGGATCTGGAGGGGAGGAGGGAGGGGTATATGGGGGATACAAAGTGAATAAACTGTAATTATTAAAATAAAATAAAATAAAGAGGAAAAAAAAGACAAAAAACCAAAACAAAACAAAAAAAATAAAGTGTGAGACACCAAGCCCAGTTTATGTGATTGTTTTTGTTTTAATCCCAGGGGTCTGATAAGAGGCTGCTTCACAGCTGCCTCTTGCACTAGCAGGGACATGAACTTCGACAGCTGCAGACAGTGTAATTCTAGGGAATCTGGAGAGCGTCCAAATGGGAGCCGTAAGAAGGCCTAGGGCAGCTGCTTCTGGTTCATGCTGCTGCTGCATTTGCTATTGCTGGATTGCTGGTTGCCTGAACTCCTGGAGATTCTGACAACCAACACTGGACTTGCCTCAGGGAACTCTATGTTCCTAATCAGCAGGAAGTAGTGTATAGAGATCTACTCCCCCTCTTCCACCTAACCTTCTTTCTCTCTCTCCTAGTGCTGGGTGGTGG
>NW_026590688.1:0-3951 GCF_907164565.1 Psammomys obesus
GCTTTCCCAACTCTACAGTAACCTTGTTATTACATCCCGCTTATCTACACATAACAACACAAAGAGATAAAAATAAGAAAATAAGCGTGCGTGAACCCTGTATACTCCTGGTTGTGCAAGTCCATCAAATATAAACAGCAGTGTATCTGCCAAACTGTTCCGTATGAAGAATTCTCTGACGAATAAAGGGAACAATCAAATCACGTGAAAGCTAAGTGAGAGAGAGCACCTGCAGTGGCTGTCTTTACTTAAGAAGAGTCATTTCATTCTGGAATGCTGGCACATACGTCCTTAAACAATGTTCCTAGAAATGTGCACGGATCCTGTGGCCTTTCCAAGTACCCAGAATTCTTTGGATCTTAATGTCCAAGCTCCTCCATCCCACTCCACCCTCCGAGCAGGCAAGGAGGCAGCACTGGAATCTCTGTACTTCCTTTCCGGGGACGACTACCCCCAGCATCACTCTTCCTTAGGATGCAGGGCACAAGTGTATCCCTAGGATCTCTGAACAGCGTGCTCCCAACCCCGGCGGCAGGAGGGCGCGGTCCTGGGTACCAAAAGACCTCCACAGAAGCTCTTGGCAGGACTCGAGCAAGGTCTTGGATCCGCCCAGCCCACCAACCCCCTGCTGCACAGCCACGGCCTCTCCTAGCGACCGCCGTCCTGCGGGCCCCTCACACACGCCCACAGCCAGCCAGGCTCAGCCGCTCCACGATGGCCAACACCCGTGGACCCGCTGCTCCTCCACGGCGGGACCCAACCCTCTCTCCTCTCCTCCCCGCCTCCCAGCCGTGATGCCAGGCCCAGCACTGTCTAGCCCACTGGATGGCTGCTGGGGATGGAGGCGGAGCCCAGAGGCCGAGGCGGGGGCGGAGCCCGGAGACGAAGGCGGAGCCCGGGGCGGGGACGGGGAGGGGCCCGAGAGCGGAGGCGAAGCACGGGAGACGGGGGAGGAGCCCGGGGGCGGAGGCGGAGCCTGGAGGGCGGAGGCGGAGCCCAGGAAAGGGGGAGAAGCTCGAGGTGGAGGCGGAGCCCGGGGGGCAGAGGCGGAGCCCGGGGGCGGAGAAGGAGGCCAGGGAAGGGCAGAGGCGAAGCCCCGGGAAGGCGGAAGCAGAGCCCTGGGAAGATGGAGGCGGAGCCTGGGGCGGAGGCGGAGCCCAGGTGGCGCCCGCCCCACAGCCTTACCTGGCTTCTCCTGGTCTCAGCCTACCACGTTGAAGTAGTCAGCTAGCCAAGCCATGACCACCGCCACCGCACCCGGGAAGAAGTTTCCCGTCGCCAACCCTCGCCGCCGCCGCCCACCGGGCCCGGGAGGAGCTTAGCTTTTTCACTTCAGCGTCTGTAGCCATAGCAACGGCGCTTACCTCAAGCTTCACAATGGAGGAGCGCACTGCGCCTGCGCCACGCCTCGCGCAAGCCCCTCCCCGCCCCACCCGAGAGGGCTCGACGTTCGGGTTCCTCAGAGGCAGCTCAGACACGGAGCTCGGGAAGTGGGCGGCCTGGCGCTTTCTTGCCACATAGGCCGACCTCTTAGAGGCCGGGCCCCTGCCTCAACGCCCCCCTCCCCTATTTTTTATTCTCCTGGAGCGGGGTCTTTCCTTCAGCCTTCTTTCTCCCTTTTTCAGTGGGGGAGAAGGGCATGGAGGGACGCGGGGTCACTTGGAAAGTTTGCACTTCTCTGCTGCCTGCTTGCCGCTGGCAGCAGGGAAGAGATTTCTCCCATCCTTGGCTGGAAGCTTGGAATTTACCAAGGCTTTCGGGCTGCACGTTTTTTGTTTATGTTGTGTAGATGGGAATTTTAGAAACATGCCACCGAGCTGGCGGGGGAGGAAAAGACTTGTGCAATCTTCAGAGGCGCTTATGGTTTCTGGGCCACTTGGGATGGGGATAGTTAGCTTGGGCTTTCCTCTGAGTGCCCAAGGGAGTTGGGTTCTTCCTAGGAACAGGGCATCCCTGGGATCCTCCTGAAATGTTTCTGTCTCCAGCCCCACCCTCCTGACTTTCACTGCTTTTTTGTCTCAAGGCTCTGGTACTGAAGCAGGTGTTAACTTCCAAGTTGCTCTGCTGTGAAAGCACAATCGAATAAATTCATTGGGCTCTTTGTCCAGTCAAGAGATTATCCTAGTCAATTGAGTTTATTTTTTATTTCTTTTTTTTTTAATTTTCATTAGTTACAATTTATTCACTTTGTATCCCCCCTGTAGCTCCCTCCCTCCTCCTCTCCCAATCCCACCCACCCTCCCCCTTCTCCCCCATGTCCCTCTGCCAGTCCACTGATAGAGGTGGTTTTCCTCCCCTTCATTCTGATCCTAGTCTATCAGGTTTCTTAAGGACTCGCTGCATTATCTTCCTCTGTGGCCTGGTAAGGCTTCTCCCCCCTCAGGGGGAGGTGATCAGAGATCAGGCCAATCAGTTCATGTCAGAGACAGTCCCTGTTCCCAAAATACCCACTACTGATGATTTCAGATTTGGCAAGCACAGCACTTAGATGAGTTTACTTTGTCACTTCTTAATGACCATGAAATTTTAGTAGTAGAATATGTATGCGATTTAAAACTGAAAATTTCAGAACCTGTGGTTTAGAAATTATCTTCATGAGGACATCATTCGCTGAGGGGTTGATCCTTAATATATTGTATATAGTAGATGCTTAGTGCAACAAATACATCCTCTGCCAATGCCTAGCAGAAAGCTAGTGACTAAAGCTGTGAACTCAAGGAGTCCAAAGGGTCATCAGCTCAGCTGCTCTGATTGACTAGTTCTCTTTTATGGGCCAGCGTTTCCCTTCCCGATTCCATGCTGATGATTGAACTTATGGTCTCATACATGCTAGGAAAGCCTTATACCATTAAGCTATATTCCCAGTGACAGGGCAGACTTTTTCAGCAGGGGTCTGAGCGGGTTGTGCCAGGCCATGCTAGAAGAATTGAAACTGAGGGGGTGCTTTAAGTCAGGACCTCCTTTGTAAATGGTTCCTAGTCAGACGGAGGAGTCAGCATAAGTGATGAAAGGTAGGTTGGTTTTCAAAATAATTAAAGCAAACAAAACCTCCCTGTAGACATTTTCCCAGTCATGTCCCTTGGAGCTCTTTCTCCACATTTTTCAGTAAAGAGTAATCTCAGTTCCTCCAGAGACAGCCCATTCCACAGCTTAACAGCCAGCCCTCTAAGAAAGTCCTTCTTTATGAAGTCAGAGTTGTCCCACTGTAACTGCCCTCATGTTCTCTGAAGCTACCAGAAGAGGAGGGATACCACATGACTGTGTGTGACTTTTAAAATTATTATTGTGGGATTCCCCCCATTATACCTTCTCATGACCCATAACAAAGGAGACTGAGAGATGTGTTGGAAATTTCCCTGTTACATCACCACATCTCAGACCACTCAGTTGCCTAAGCAAGAATCTTAATGACTGCCACCCTTAATACTGGCCTTTCTCTCAAACCCACATTCATCATTCAGTCCTGTTGCTCCTACTTCCCACATGTCCACTTCACACTCACATCATTGTCATCTATCATCTTGATAGTTTATAATACCTTCCTTACCCTTTTCCCTGTTCATTGGTTCCATGTATGTAAAAAATGGCTTTTTATATGTAAAACTTATTTTTTAAGATCAGGTTTTACGTATCTCAGGCTAGCCTCAAAAATGCCAAGCACATAAAGATGATGTTGAACTTCTGATGCCCCTGACTGCACCTCCTTATGGGGATTACAGGTGTGTACAAAACACAAGGTTTCATGGATGCAAGGCAAGCACTTTGCCAACTGAGCTACATTCCAAGCCCTTATATAGAAAACCTAAAGACAAAAAGCAAGATATTGACCCAGTCTTAAAATTAAGTCTGTAAGCCTGGAGCAGTGGCACACACCTGTGAGCCCAGCACTCAGAGAAGCAGAGGCAGGTGTGTCGCTGTGAGTTCAGGGCCAGCCTGTTCTACACAGAAAAG
>NW_026590689.1:0-2639 GCF_907164565.1 Psammomys obesus
TTGTGTGAATCACAGCATCTACAATACCCACCACGTAAACCACAGCCAGAAGTTGGTAGCAAACCTTCCTAGACATGTCGACTGCATATAACAAAGGGTTGCTGATTGCCTTGTACCGGTCAAAGGCTGTCATTGCCAGCAGCACACACTCCACATCTGTAAAGATGCAGAAGATGAAGAACTGGAGAACAGCCAAGAAAAAGAATTGAATTGCTGCCTTTTGCAAGAAGGTCTACCAACATCTTTGGTCCAACTGCAGTGGAATAGCAGGCGTCAGAGAAAGAGAGGTGGCTGAGGAAGAAGTACTTTGGCATATGAAGCCGAGGTTCCATTCTGATCAAAATGATCATTCCAAGATTTTCAGTAAGAATAATGAGATAAACAATTAGAAAAGCGGTTAAAAAAAAATCACCTTGATCACAGGGTTATTGGTAATTCCCAAGAGAAGGAACTCAGTGGCTGAGTAGTTCCCAGCCTCCATTCTTCTGTGTTTTATAAACTGTTTCTAAATGATCATTATAATAGTTATTTGATATTTTCATCTTTGAATACTATTATGTCTTCATTTGTACAGTTATTTATCTTCAGATGCAGCCTGGGGTGTGTAAAGGAGGCATTATCATAAAATAGATCGAATTTTAGTTGGGCTACTTTGTTTCTACAATATATACAGTTCAGCAGTTTCTTCTTGACAAGTTATTTATTGTTAATATTTATCAATGATCAGTTACCTGTTGTTACTGTTACTATCTATTATCCAGATTCAAAATGATAGTCAAGGAATGCCAATGTAAGCCAGAAGAGCCAGAGAGAAAAGACTTCATTTTTTGACAAAAAAATCACATCTATTACCTTAATCAAGGAATATTAATTTTAATAATATTGGTGATATGTACATGAATTAGTAAAAATATTTCTGACAATGTTTGGTGTCAAAGTTTTACTAAAAACTCAAATATGTTTAAATATACCCATCACCTACTGTCACCATTATGTCAGGAATTTTATAATCCCGTCATAAATTTCATCTAATTCTGAAAAATTAATCTCCTAAAAGTAAAAAGATCATCATAAAAAGACGAAGAGAAGCTAGAAATACAGAACAGAGTATGAAACACTTGACGGACTGTGAGGATTAGAGCTACTCTAGTACCCGGGTAAGGTCAGTGCCTTGTTATCCGGGCGCTAAGAAGGTAAAAACAGCATCGCCTGAAGCAAAAGTCCAGCTGCTCTAAAGAAAAAAAAAAAAAAAAGAAAGAAAAAAGCTCTGTGTTCCGTCAGAAACTGTGATTAGCACACACTTGCAAACACTTGGGTGCTACAGCATAAGAATGTACGTGCACATACACAATCAGAAACAGAGCAACAGATCAGTGTACACAGTGTTTGAGGTCTTCGTAAAAGTGATGATGGGTAGACACATGGAATATTTCTGGGATATATAGGGTTCAGTTTTATACATTGTTTTATTCATATGTGGATGTTAGAGATTTTCTTTTTGTATGTTTATTGTTTAGAAATTGGAATGTAGAGATGATTGAACATTTGCTTTTTCTAGAGTGAAATGTAGTATATTGTCCCTAAATTCCAAATTAATACACATTAATATTTTGTGTTAACTTATCATCATTGTATTAAATAGATAAAATTTAAAGTTACATCTACTAAAACTTTTTAAGCAACTTATAAATACAAAAAAATTATCTGTATCTACAAATCCTAGCTGAAAGATAAATAGGCAACACCTCTCTCTTGGATATACAAAAAAGCAAAAATAAACAATCCAAAAAAAACAAAAAAGAATCCCCAAACAAAAAGCAAATGATGTCACACAACTTTACACAATTTTGAAAAGAAAATATTCTTGTACATTAGGTTAAGAATTACATTTAAGTGGTAAGCCTGTATAAAATTAACTTCTACATTATTTATTAGTGATACTTTTTGTAATGAAAATATCTCTATTTTCCAGTATTATTTAAATATATTTATTAAGAGACCTACCTGCGATGTTTCTATCCTCATCAGGGGTATGTGAATTTATGTAGATGACATTTTATTTTTACACACTAACTTTTGGGATTTCAGTCTGAGAAAACTTGTCTTGACTCTTCTGTGTTATTCATCAAAGTTTAATTAGATTCCTGGTTGTGAATTCCCCTCTGAGAATAATGCAACAAATTTAGCAAATTTGTATTGTATTAATTTACCTTTGCTAACTAAGTTAATTAGCATAATTGCTACACCTATCTCAGACCAAAAAAGGAGAAATGCATAGTGTAATCTCTTGGTACAAACACAAAACAGGACCATATTTTCTAACCTTTCTTAATTTTTGAATGGGCCTTCCAGGCAGTAAAATTATAATTCATAGAAACAGAATACAATATAAATATAAGTAATCAATATTTTATCTTCTTTATGTAAAAAATTAAAGCAGACATTTATTATGGGTAGACAAACAGGCCATTTAATTCCATTTTTTTTTAATTTATTCATTCCTGAAGCAAGGATAGAGTTAAGATATAGAAAGATAGTTACATCATTAACTCTCTGGAACTACTGTGTTAGGATAATATTCATAGGAAGTCACTCATATATGTGAAAGAACAAAATACTTCAGAGAAGTGATGAGGAGT
>NW_026590689.1:2649-5032 GCF_907164565.1 Psammomys obesus
TCACATTACTATTGATAACAGTAGCAAAATTATGATTATGAAGTAGCAACAAAAATAATTCTATTGTTGGAGTCATTCCTACCTAAGGAACTGTATTAACTTGTCTCAGTACTACAAGTTTGAAAACCACTGCCCTATATGATAGCCTGTAGCAGACCCATAAAACAACTACAAGCAGCAGGTGGGAAGAGCATGCGGAGAAGGCTTTGCCGCCCTTTGGCTGTTGGCAGCTGAGGATGGCTGCAATGGCTCTGCTGTAGGAGGTGAGCACCAGTATAAAGGGGAGTGTAGCCACCACCATAATGACCACATAGACAGGCAGTTAATGCGCCGAAGTGTCCCCGCAGGCCAGCTTGAGAATGGGTGGTATGTCACAGAAGAGGTGGTCTATTTGGTTAGAGTTGCAGAAGTTCAGAGACTATCTGGCAGGTTTGTCCTATCTGGAATGGGATGCCACCAAGCCAGGACCCCACTGCCAGATAAGCGCACTTTGTCGGGTTCATGACCAGAGTATAGTGAAGAGGGTGGCAGATGGCCACATGGTGGTCATAAGACATAACAGCCAGAAGCAAGCACTCAGTCGTTCCAAAGATAAGGAAGAAGCACAACTGTGTGGCACAGGACATCTCTGAAGTGCTTCTGTCCTGTGCCTTGATGTTGAACAGAATCCTTGGAATAGTAACTGACACAACAGATTTCCAGAGCAGAAAAATTTGACAGAAAAAAATACATGGGTTTCTGTAATGCAGGGTCCATGCTGGTTATTACTATTATGAGGAAGTTTCCAGTCAGGATAATTATATAAACAACAGAAAACACTGCAAGTAGAAATCCTTGGAGGTTTGGAAGGTCAGAAAATCCTAACAGAACAAACTGTATCACCGTGGACACATTGTTTATGGCCATGAGCTCCTCAAGTCTCACCTGTGGGAAATGTTAAATCAAAAGTACATGTCACTTCTACTTTCATCTGTTTAGTTTTTAATGCTTTTCTGACAACACGCTTTAGTTTTCTCTGTTTTTTTTTAAATTTTTTATTAATTACACTTTATTCATTTTGCATCCCCCCATAAGCCCCTCCCTCCTCCCCTCCCGATCCCACCTTCCCTCCCCTTTCTGCATGCATGCCACTCCCCAAGTCCACTGATAGGGGAGGTTCTCCTCTTCTTTCTGATCTTAGTCTATCAGTTCTCATCAAAAGTGGCTGCATTGTCCTCTACTGTGGCCTGGTAAGGCTGCTCCCCCCTCAGGGGGAAGTGATCAACGAGCAGGCCAATCAGATTATGTCAGAGGCAGTCCCTCTTCCCATTACTATGTAACCCTCTTGGACACTGAACTGCCATGGGCTACACCTGTGCAGGGGTTCCAGGTCATCTCCACGAATAGTCCTTGGTTGGAGTATGATTTTCTGGGAAGTTCCCTGTGTTCAAATTATCTTGTTCTGTTGCTCTCCTTGTGGAGTTCCCGTCCCCTCCAGCTCTTACTATTTTCCACTTCTTACATAAAATTCCATTCACTCTGCCCATCAGTTGGCCATCAGGCTCAGCATCTGCTTTGACAGTCTATACTGCAGAAGCTTTCAGAGGCCCTCTGTGGCAGGTTTCAAGGTTGTTTCCTGTTTTCTTCTGGCTTTCAGAGGCCCTCTGTAGCAGGTTCCGAGGTTGTTTCCTATTTTCTTTTTCTTCTGATGTCCATCCTCTTTGCTTTTCAGGATGAGGATTGAACATTTTAGTTAGGGTCCTCTCTTTTGCTTAGTTTGTTCTCTGTTTTAATAATTAAAAGTTTAAATTCCATTGGTTTAAAACTACAATTTAAATATATTTTCAAATTAATAAATAAAACTTGAGCTTTTAACCTTCTGAGATAGATGTAGTTATGTTGATAAGATGCATTATTTTAAATTGTATAATTCAGTTGTCCATCCAAACTCTGAAAAATATTTCCTATGATTTTGTGTGGTGTCTCCAAGGTTTTCCCTAGGCTTGTATTTAGTGGAACTTTGTAATTTCAATACTAAAAAATAAAATAAAATAAAATAAAATAAAATAAAATAAAGCCATAAAATATCATAAAATATCATTTAGTTAAACCTTGAGTTTATCTTCCAATGTAAGCTATATGAGACCAGCAGGCATAAAATGTGCTTAGACTTTGAGTTGGAGAGGGAGTATTTGGATTTTCTCAAATCATTTACAGCCTCACTAATCCTGCAATAAGCAGATTTATTTATTTTTTTCCGTTCAGTGTTACGATTGTGTGTGTGTGTGTGTGTGTGTGTGTGTGTGTGTGTGTTCAGGCAAATGTGTGCTCATGCTTATGTTATTTTTGTTTTATTTTTATGTCTAAATATTGATTATAAGGTTTTAACAGTCACTACACTTTA
>NW_026590690.1:0-4231 GCF_907164565.1 Psammomys obesus
ATATTCACTTATGAGTGAGTATATACCCTATGTGTCTTTCTGCTTCTGGGATACCTCACTCAGGATGATCTTTTCTGATTCCCACTGTTTACCTGAAAATTTCATGATTTTCTTGGGTTTTTATTGCTGAGTACTATTCCATTGTGTAGATTACCACAATTTCTGTATCCATTACTCAACTGAGAGGCATCTGGGCTGTTTCCAGTTTCTGGCTATTACAAATAAAGATGCTATAAACATGGTTGAGCAAATGCCCTTATTGTATACTTGAGCATCTTTTGGATATATGCCTGGGAGTGGTATAGCTTGATCTTGAGGTAGCACTATTCCTAATTGTCTGAGAAAGTGCCGGATTGATTTCCAAAGTGGTTGTATAAGTACACATACCCACCAGCAATGGAGGAGGGGTCCCCTTTCTCCACATCCTCTCCAGCATGTGTTGTTACTTGAGTTTTTTTCTTTTTAAAAAATATTTATTTTAATTTTTATTAATTACACTTTATTCACTTTCTATCCCCCCCATAAACCTCTCCCTACTCCCCTCCAAATCCCACCTTCTATCTCCCTTTTCCATGTATGCTCATCCCCATGTCCACTGAAAGTCGAGGTCTTCCTCTCTTTCCTTCTGATCCTAGTCTATAAGCTCTCATCAGGAGTGGCATTGCCTTCCTCTGTGGCCTGGTATGGCTGCTCCCCATTAGGGTGAAGTGATCAAAGAGCAGGCCAATCAGTTCATGTCAGAGGCAGTCCCTGTTCCCATCACTATGGAACCCAGTTAGATACTGAACTGCCATGGTCTACATCTCTGCAGGGATTCTATGTTATCTCTATGCATGGTACTTGGTTGGAGTATAAGGCTCAGGAAAGACCCATGTGCTCAGGTTTTTTGGTTTTGTTTCTGTCCTTGTGGGGCTCCTGTCCTCTCCAGATCTTACTATTTCCCACTTCTTTCATAATATTCCATGCACTCTGCCTAACAGTTGTCTAAAATTCTCAGCATCTGCTTTGATTGTCTGCAGGCCAGAGCCTTTCAGAGGCCCTCTGTGCCAGGGTCCTAACTTGATTCCTGTTTTCTCTTTCTTCTGATGTCCATCTTCTTTGCCTTTTGGGATGGGGATTGAAAATTTTAGCTAGAGTCTGCCCTCATGATTAGTTTATTTAGGTGTACAGATTTTAGTAGGTTTATCCTAGAATACTTTGTGTGTCTTTCTGCTTGTGGGATAGCTCACTCAGAATGATCTCTTCCAGTTCCCATGATTTACCTGCAAATTTCATGGTTTTCTTGTTTTTTATTGCTGAGTAATATTCCATTGTGTAGATGTACCACAATTTCTTTATCAATTCTTCAGTTGAGGGGGAACTGGGTTGTTTCCAGGTTCTGGCTATTACAATTAGAGCTACTACAAACATGGTTGAGCAAATGTCCTTATTGTGTACTTGAGCCTCTTTTGGATATATGCCTAGGAGGGGTATAGCTGAATCTTGAGGAAGCGCTATTCCTAGTTTTCTGAGAATGTGCCCAGATTGCTTTCCACAGTGGTTGTACAAGCAGTGTACTAGAAGTTCCACCAGCAGTAGAGGAGGATTCCCCTTTCTCCACAACCTCTCCAGCATGTGTTGTCACTTGAGTTTTTCATCTTGGCCATTATGATGGGTGTAAAGTGAAATTTCAGGGTTGTTTTGATTTGCATTTCCCTGATAACTAAGGACATTGAACATTTCTTTAAGTGTTTTTTGGCCATTCGATATTCCTCTGTTGAGAAATATCTGTTTAATTTTGTACCCCATTTTTTATTTGGAGTACTTGATTTGTTGCAGTTTAACTTCTTGAGTTCTTTTTATATTCTGGATATTAGCCCTTTGTCAAATATAGTGTTGATGAAGATCCTTTCCCAATCTGTAGGCAGCCATTTTCTTCTGACAACAATATCCTTTGCTTTACAGAAGATTTTCGATTTCATGAGGTCCCATTTATTAATTGTTGCTCTTAGAGCTTGGGCTGTTGGTGTTCTGTTCAGGAAGTTGTCTCCTGTGCCAATGAATTCAAGGGTATTCCCCACTTTTTCTTCTAAGTGGTTTAGTGTGTCTGGTTTTATGTTGAGGCCTTTGGTCCACTTGGACTTTAGTTTTGTGCAGGGTGATAAGTATGGTTCTATTTGCATTTTTCTACATGTAGACATACAGTTAGACCAGCACCATGTGTTGAAGAAGCTATCTTTTTTTCTATTGTATGGTTTTGGCATCTTTGTCAAAAATCAGGTGTCCATAAGTGTGTTGGTTTACTTCTGGTTCTTCTATCCAATTCTGTTGATCCACCAATCTGTTTCTATGTCAGTACCACATATTTTTTATTAGTGTTTCTCTATAGTACCTCTGGAGATCAGGGATAAAGATACCTCCAGAAGATCTTTTATTGTAGAGGATTGTTTTAGCAATTCTGGGTTTCTTGTTATTCCATGTGTAGTTGAAAATTTTTCTTTCAATGTCTGCAAAGAATTGTGTTGCTAATTGAATGGGAGTTGTATTAAATCTGTAGATTGCTTTTGGTAGATGTCCAATTTTGCTATGCAAATCCTGCCAAGCCATGAGCATGGGAGATCTTTCCACCTTCTGGTATCTTCTAATTCTTTCTTCAGAGAAGGCAATTTTTTTTTCATACAAGTCTTTGACTTGCTTGTTTAGGGTCACACCAAAGTACTTTATGTTCTTTGTGGCTATTGTGAAGGGTGTTGTTTTCCTAATTTCTTCCTCAGCCCTTTTGTATCTTGCATACAGGAGGGCTACTGATTTTTTTGAGGTAATTCTGTATCCACTCACTTTGCTGAAGGTGTATATCAGCTGTAGCAATTCCCTGGTAGAATTCTTGGGATTACTCAGGTATACTATCATATCATCCGTCAATAGTGATATTTTGACTTCTTCCTTTCCAATTTGTACCTCCTTGATCTCTTTTAATTTTCTTATTGCACTAGCTAGAACTCCAAGACCTATGTTGAAGAGTTATGGAGAGAGTGAACACCTTTGCATTGTCCCTGATTTCAGTGGAACTGCTTGAAGTTTTTCTCCATTTAGTTTGATGTTGGCTATAGGCTTGCTGTATATTGCTTTTACTATGCTTATGTATGTGCCTTTTATCCATGATCTATCCAAGACTTGAAACATGAACGGGTGTTGGATTTTTTCAAATGATTTTTTGACATCTAAGGGGATTATCATGTTGTTTTTTTTTCTTTCAATTTGTTTATTTGGTGCATCACCTTGATGGATTTCTGCATATTGATATTTAAATTTCTTTTTTTAATATTTTTTAATTCTTTATTACTTACACTTTTTTCACTTTGTGTCCCCCCTGTGGTTCCCTCCCTCCTCCTGTCCCAATTCCTCCCTTCCTTAACTGCATATATGTCCCTCTCCAAGTTCACTGATAGGGGAGGTCTTCTTTACCTTCCTTCTGATCCTAGTCAATTAGGTGTCATCAGGAGTGGCTGCAGTCTCTTCTTTTGTGGCCTGGTAATGCTGCTACCTCTCAGGGGGAGGTAATTAAAGAGCAGTCCAATCAGTTCATGTCAGAGACAGTCCCTGTTCCTATTACAATGGAACCCACTTGGATACTGAACTGCCATTGTCTACATCTGTGCATGGGTCTTAGGTTATCTCCATGCATAGTCCTTGGTTGGAACATCAGTCTCAGGAAAGACCCCTGTGCTTAGAGTTTTTGGTTCTGTTGCTCTTCTTGTGGAGTTCCTGTCCTCTCCAGATCTTACTGTTTCCCACTTCATTCATAAGATTCCCTGCACTCTTCCCAAAGTTTGGCCATAAGTCTCAGCATCTGCATTGATAGTCTACAGGGCAGAGCCTTTCTGAGGCCCCCTGTGTCAGGCTCCTGATTTGTTCCCTCTGTGACTCAGAATGGTTATTTTGAATACACACAAATTCAGTTAGATTTACAGAATTCTGTTCTGGTTAATTTCGGTGCCTGGTGTTTTCGATTAGAAAATTCTTTTTTTTATTAATTACACTTTATTCATTTTGTATCCCCCCATAAGCCCCTCCCTCCTCCCCTGCCGATCCCACCCTCCCTCCCCTTTCTGCATGCATGCCACTCCCCAAGTCCACTGATAGGGGAGGTTCTCCTCTTCTTTCTGATCTTAGTCTATCAGTTCTCATCAAAAGTGGCTGCATTATCCTCTACTGTGGCCTGGTAAGGCTGCTCCCCCCTCAGGGGGAAGTG
>NW_026590691.1:0-4039 GCF_907164565.1 Psammomys obesus
ATATATTGAATACATGTGGAAAATTGTAAAGGTGTGAACTTAACAACAACAAAAACCAAATGGAAGCCATGCCTTCCAGAAAACCAGATAGACTACTTGCAACATTCTTCACTCCCTGTTCCTCCAGACCCTATTCTGCTGCAAACTCTCTTTCTCCCTGTCCATATTGTCTGTGGTTTCCACAGACATTCCCTTCCTATTTTACCTCTTCCCACTCCTTGCTGTATCCAGCAAGAACACCCTGGGAAACCACTGGTCCTTCCTGCCAGAAAAGCAGCTAGGATGTCTAAAGGCTTCTCCTCTCTCTGAGTTCCTAGACCAAATGCTCCACTGTCATCCCAAACTCCAAAGCATACCAGCCTTGGTAGTTTTCCATGCACTGTTTGGATTCTACAAATCTTCCCCCATTGTCTTTTCTCTCATTAATCTTTCCTTTATCTCAGATCCTAACTCCATCAGGTAACCTCTGAAAATTCCAGACCTGCTCTCCTCAGGGCAACAAAAAGTCTAAAGTAGACCTATATTTTAAAAGAATAACAATGCCAATCATTCAATTTTACCATTAAAGAGGAGCCACATGCTGTTGTGAAATCCTTTTAGTTTAGGGAAGCAGAGACAGCACCCAGCTGACCCTTCTACTCAGCCTACATTCCAGATGGAAAAAAACAAAACAAAATCTTTCGAGTCTGGGCCAAGATAGCGACTAGCATGCACAGTTTCTGAGCTGAGGAAGAGAAGAACACCTGAGTGGGTGAGTGGAAAGACTTTTGAAGCCAGGGAAATGATGGAGAGGCTTTCTAAATGACAGGGAACATCACAAGAGGTGAGAACTTTGGTCTCAGGTCACCCATGGGCTTGTTTGGGGAAGGAGAGAAACGATCCTTTGATGTCCCAGCACTCCCTTTTCTCGGACTTTCCCCCTTCTCGGCACAGCCAGCTCACGGAGATTCTCAGCCCAGAGCTCACGGCCTGGGCTCTGCAGCCAGTGGCTGAGGTGGGGCTCCTAGCCCCTTAGCTGTAACTGCCAGCTGTAGTGGTCTTGGAGTCTCAGACCCATGGCACCATCCTCCCAGGGTCCCAGGTCTGCTAGCTGCCATACTGGCTCCACATGGTCTTTCAGCCACTGACTGAATGGCCCGCCCAAACCCTCAGAGATAGATAATAGGATATAGAGCCAGCAAAGCCCAGCAAACCCACCATACAAGCTAGGCACTCCAGCTTCTGGGCCTCCCAGGCCTGGAGAGCACAGTGGAGGGCACCCAGGACTTCTCAGAAGGCATCTGGACTGGCATCCCAGTCTCCAGATACAGCTGGACTTCCTAACCTGGCGGCTGCAGCAGCAATGAGCTGGCAGAGCACGTCAGTCCTCCTGCATAAGACCAAACAGTGCCAAACCAGAGAGCAGAGAGCCGGGAAACCCCAATCCCTGCCCATGTGACCTGCTTGAGAGTGAGTGCAACCTTGAGTGTCTGCAGAGCCCCAAATTCAGGGTCCTTCTAAAACAGAAGTCAGGGATCAGACCCCTCTCACCTACAGACCCACTGCGGAAAACAGAGGGTCACTTGGGACATTGAGGCCCCTCATCTGCGGGTCCAACTTAGGAGTTAAGGTAGTTAATGCACAGAGCCCATCACCAGTTCTTGCTAAATATACAGTGCATGCACAAATAACCACCTAGAAGCCTGCAAGGCAGAGCCCATCCCACACACTCAAAGGTTCAACATTCTCTATCACTCTGTCCCTCGAGACACACTTCTACGCGCACACACACACACACACACACACACCAGAAAGCGAGCCTGCATTTGCCCTTCTGCACTGGCGTGCTTTCCTACCACAGGTACAGATAGTGCACCAACGCACATGCTGAGGACACGGGACATCTCTCAGCTTTCTGAATAACTCTCCAGATGCCATAGAGAGTACCAGTACCAGTACCAGTACCAGTCTGAACTGCAGAATCCAGAAACAAACAGGGAAGTTTTCAGATAAGCCAATGGCTAGGGGTAGGTGAAAAAACACATCCAACATAAATCAGGACATCGTGACTTCACCAGCAACCCCCAAAATTGAAGGATACTCCAAGTCATCAGAAGCACAGGAAAATGACTTTAAAGCTATGGTTACCCAATTATTAAAGGCTCATAAGGAGGAAACAAACAATTCTCTCAGAGCAATAGCCATGCAAATTCAGACAGTTAAAGATGAAATGAACAAATCTATCAAAGATTTGGCCAGTCAATTGGAGGCAAAGAAAGAGGAAATGGACAAAATTCTTAAAGAAACACAGGAGGCAAATATGGCCAACAAATAGAGGCACAAGTAGAGATACAATTAGTGGCATATAGAGAAGAAATGAACAAAAAAATAGAGACCATCATAGAGAGACAGGAATCCACATTCAAACAAATGAAGGAAATGGTGAAAGGCATGAAAACAGAATTAGAATCAATAAAGAAAATAAACTGAGAAAACCCTGGAGCTGGAGAACTTGGAGAAAAGATCAGGAATCACAAAGTTAAGCATCACCAACAGAATACAAGAGATGGAAAAGAGAATCTCTGGAGCTGAAGATACACTTGCCGAAACTGATACTTCTCTCAAGAAAAAGTAAAATCAGAAGAGTCCCAAACACAAAACATCCAAGAAATCAAGGACGCCATGAAAAGACGAAATCTAAGAATAATAGGAATTGATGTAAAAGAAGATTCCAGGCTCCAAGGTCCAGAAAATATTTTCAAGAAAATCATAGAAGAAAAATTTTCCTAACTTAAAGAAAGAGATGTCCATAGATATACAAGAGGCTTACAGAACACCAAATAGACTATACCAGAAAAGAAACACATCACGCCACATCATAGTCAAAACACTAAATCTACAGAGCAAAGAAAAGATATTAAAAGCAGCCAGGGAAAAAGGACAAGTAACATATGAAGTTAGACCTATCAGAATCACACCGGACTTCTCATCAGAAACTATGAAATCCAAAAAGGCCAGGGCAGGTGTCATGCAGACTCTAGGAGACCACAGATGCCAACCCAGTCTACTATACCCAGCAAAGCTTTCAATCAACATAGGTGGAGAAAACAAAACATTCCATGACAAAACTAAATTTATGCAAAATCTACACAGCACACCAGGCCTACAGAAGATACTAGAAGGAAAACTCCAAATCTAATGAAAACAACTTCACCCAAGAAAACAAAGCATAAAGATAATTTTGCAACAAAAAATAAAAGAAAACAAGCAATGAAACATAGTAAGACCACCGACTCCAATATAAAAGGAACTAACGTTTGTTGGTCACTATGATCTATCAACATCAATGGACCCTAACCCTAACCCTAAGTCTTCAATAAAAAGACACAGACTAACAGAATTGGTGCGGAAACAGGATCCAGCATTCTGCTGCATCCAAGAAACGCACTTCTGCAACAAAGATAAACACTACCTCAGAGTAAAGGGCTGGAAAAATGTCTTTCAAGCAAACGGACCCAGAAAACAAGCTGGGGTAGCTATCCTAATATTTAATAAAATAGACTTTCAACCAAAATTAATCAAAAAAGATGAGGAGGGATACTACATTCTCATCAAAGAAAAAATCCACCAAGAGGACATCACAATTCTGAACATCTATGCCCCAAATATAAGAGCGCCTACATTCATTAATGAAACATTATTAAATCTTAAATCACACATCGATCCCAACAACTTAATAGTGGGAGACTTCAACACCCCACTTTCACCAAGGAACAGATCATCTAGACAGAAGCCTAATAAGGAAATAAAGGCACTTACAGAGTAAGTAAGTAAATGGACCTAATAGATGTCTAGAGAACTTCCCACCCAAACTCAAAAGAGTATACCTTCTTTTCAACACCTCATGGAACCTTCTCCAAATAGACCATATAGTTGGTCACAAAGCAAGCCTCAACAGATACAAGAAGATTGAAGTAATAACCTGTATTCTATCTGACCACCATGGACTAAAGCTGGACCTCAACAAAAATGGAATTAGAAAAAAGCCTACAAGCACATG
>NW_026590691.1:4049-9269 GCF_907164565.1 Psammomys obesus
ATGGAATAAAAGCCTAAGTGAAGTAACCAGGCCCCAACAACAAACATACCATGTATTAATTTATATGAGGCTTTTCCCTGTTAAGTATTGGTAAGGAGGCTACACTTGATATAGCCACTGAGGGTAAATACAAAGTTAGTCTTAGGAAGTAGAACTAGAATTAATAGTTATGGATGAATATGAGGTGAGATAGGAGCAAGAATACCAAATGAGCAATGGAGAAAAGAAGGGAGTTCAGAAGCAATTGATAGGATGAACAGCTGAAAATAACTGACAACTGGTGTTGTATTGGACACCAGTACAGTAGAATATATATATATGAGCCCAACATCAACTACACATCTCTAGCCACCAAATGAAAGCTCCTGTGTCACGAATGAGTTACATATAACTGTTAGCTAATGGGGCCCTAGAGAACTCCCAACAACTTAGGCTATTGCAAAAGATATTTGTTGCTTTCCACAGAGGATAGATGAAATTCTGACATCTCATCTTGCACCTTTAAGAATGCTTAAGAGCATAAATATATTTATCTGCTCATGATGGCAAGGATGTAGAGTAGGAACTCTGCTCCCTTACTGGTGGGAGGGAAAACTTGTTCAGCACTTTGTAATCAGTGTGCGATTTTCTCAGAATGATGAGAATCAATCTGCCTCAAGATTTATCTTTACCACTCTTGGGAATATACCCAAAGGATGCTTCATCCAACCACAGGGGCGCTTTATTAACCATGCTCACTGCTGCTCTATTCACAAATCCAGAAACCAGAAACAATCTAGATGTCCCTCAACAGAAGAATGAATAAAGCTTATATGATACATTCACATGATGGCCTCTAAATAAGCTGTTTAAAAATGATACTGTGAAATTTTCAGGCAAATGGATGGATGTAGAAAAGATTATCTGGAGTGAGGTTATACTAATGAAGTCCTATTGAAATCTCCTAATGAAGTCTCCAAATAGTGGGGAGACAGAAACCCAACTGGCGATCTCTTGTCACATAATGCAGCTTCAAGTACCAGGATGGGTTACATGATCTTGAGCTGTTGCCTAAAAAGATGAAATGGAAATCCCAGAAAACCAGGCTGCTGCTAAGACAAGAGGTTGCCCTGAACAATCTGAGAGAAAGGCCCCACAGTGGAAGACAACACAACAAAGCAGCACATTAAACATGAAAAGGTTGAAATGGTGCTACATAGAACCTTCACCCTCCAGGTTCCAAATGTTAATGACATAGAAAGGCACTTTTATGATGCCAAAAGATGTGTGTTAACACAACCCAACCACAACATTTTTGGTATATAATCAGTCCTGTCTGCAGAATATGCTAAGGTAATTAATGGTGGCACCAACCTTGAGGGAATAGCCAACCAATGTCTGATTTCGCTCATGGATCTCTCCACGACATGGAACAAATTCCTGATATTATTTGAGCTACCAAAGATCAGAGACTAGATAATACAGAGACTTTTAATAAAACCAATACTATTGTTCTAAAAAATTAATGCTTAATTATATTCTGCCATACTCACAGACCAGTCCCTTATTCAGTCTCCAAATCAGGAATCTCAGACCCATCCATGTCTGTATTAGGTCCACTGCATATATACTATAACTACCAACTTAGTACTTTTACTGTACTCCTGAAAGTGTAAACAAGTGAGGCTCTGATTCCTGTGCCCTCTCTTGGGGCTTTACCTTTCTATTGTCTTGTCTTCTCCAACTTTGATATGATAGTTTTTATTTTACCTATTTATATGTTAATTTGTTATGTTTTGTTATAATTTCCCTGAAGCCTCTTCTTTTCTTTCTTTCTCTTTTTTATTATTACTTACAGTTTATTAACTTTGTATCCCAGCTGTATCCCTCTTTCTCATTTCCTCCCAATCCCACCCTCCCTTCTCATCTCCTCCCTGCCCCTTTCCAAGTCTACTGATAAGGGAGGACCTCCTCCCCTTTTATCTGACCCAGCTTTATCAGGTATCTTCAGGACTGGCTGCAATAACCTCCTCTGTGGCCTAGCAGGGCTGCTCCTCCCTTGGGGGTTGAGGTCAAAGAGCCAGCAATTGAATTCATGTCAAAAAGAGTCCCTGTTCCTCTTTCTAGGGTACTCACTTGGATACTAAGCTATCATGGGCTACGTCTGAGCAGGGATTCTAGGTTCTATCCATACATGGCCCTTGGTTGGAAAAACAGTCTCATAAAAGACCTCTGTGCCCAGATATATTTGGCCCTTGTGGAGCTCCTGTCCTCTCCATGTCATCCTAACTCCTCCTTCTTTAATATGATTTTCTGCACTCTGCCAAATGTTTGGTTATGAGTCTCAGTATCTGCTTTGATACACTGTTAGGTAGAGTTTTTCAGAGGCCTTCTGTGGTAGTTTCCCAGCCTATTCCTTGTTTTCTCCAACATCCAATGTCCATCCCATTTGTCTTTCTAAGTGAGGATTGAGCATACTACCCCTGTTCCTCTTTCTTGTTTATCTTTTTTAGGTGTATAGATTTCAGTATGTTTATCCTATCTTATAAGTCTATATAAGTGAGTATATACCATGTGTGTCTTTCTCATTCTGGGATACCTCACTCAGAATGATCTTTTCTAGATCCCACCGTTTGTCTACATATTTCATGATTTCCTTGTTTTTAATTGCTGAGTAGTATTCCATTGTGTAAAAATACCACAATTTCCGTATTCATTCTTCCTTTGAGGGGCATCTGGGTTGTTTCCAGGTTCTGGATATTACAAATAAAGCTGCTACAAACATGGTTGAGCAAATGTCCTTGTTGTGTACTTGAGAAAATTTTGGGTATATACCTAGCAGTGGTATAGCTGGGTCTTGAGGAAGCACTATTCCTAATTGTCTGAGAAAGCGCCAGATTGACTTCCAAAGTGCTTGTACCAGTTTACATTCCTACCAGCAATGGGGAAGGGTTACCCTTTCTCCACAACCTCTCCAGCATGTGTTGTCACTTGAGTTTTTTATCTTAGCCATGTTGATGGGTGTAAGGTGAAATCTCAGGGTTGTTTTGATATGTATCTCCCTGATGGCTAAGGATGTTGAGCATCTCTTTAAGTGTTTCTCTGCCATTCTATATTACTCTACAGAGAATTCTGTTTAGCTCCGTACCCCATTTTTTAAAAATTGGATTACTTGATTTATTGCTTTTTAACTTCTTTAGTTCTTTATATATTCTGGATATCAGCCCTCTGTCAGATACAGGGTTGGTGAAGATCCTTTCCCAATCTGTAGGCTGTTGTTTTGTTCTGAGGACAGTGTCCTTTGCTTCACAGAAGCATTTCAGTTTCATGAGGTCCCATTTATTGATTGTTGCTGGTAGAGACTGTGCTGTTGGTGTTCTGTTCAGGAAGTTGTTTCCTGTGTCAATGAGTTCTAGACTCTTCCCCACTTTTTCTTCTAACCAGTTTAGAGAATCTGGTTTTATGTTAAGGTCTTTGATCTTCTTGGTCTTTAGTTTTGTGCAGGGTGATAAGTATGGATCTATTTTCATTTTTCTGCATGTGGACATCCAGTTGTACCAGCAGCAGTTATTGGAGATGCTGTCTTTTTTCCATTGAATGGTTCTGGCTTCTTTGTCAAAAATCAAGTATTCATAGGTGTGTGGGTTTATTTCTGGATCTTCTATATGGTTCCATTGATCCTCCTTTCTGTTTCTATGCCAATACCATGCGGTTTTTAATACTATTGCTCTGTAGTACAGCTTGAAATCAAGGATCCAGATACCTCCGGATGATCTGTTATTTTACAGGATCATTTTGGAAATTCTGGGTTTTTTTTCTTTCTCCAAATGAAGCTGAGAATTTTTCTTTTAAGGTCTGTAAAGAATTGTGTTGGTATTTTGATGGGAATTGCGTTGAATCTGTAGATTGCTTTTGGCAGGATGGCCATTTTCACAATGTTAATCCTACCAATCCATGAGCACTGGAGCTCTTTCCATTTTCTGATATCTTCTTCAATTTCTTTCTTCAGAGATGTGAAGTTTTTTCAAATAGATCTGTCACTTGCTTGGTTAGAGTCACCCCAAAGTACCTTATGTTATTAGTGGCTATTGTGAAGGATATTGTTTCCCTGATTTCTTTCTCGGCCCATTTGTCTTTGGTATACAGGAGGGCTTCTGATTTTTTAGAGTTGATTTTGTATCCAGACACTTTTCTCAAGTAGTCTGTCAGCTGAAAGAGTTCTCTGGTTGAATTTTTGGGGGCACTCATATATGCTATCATATCATCTGTGAATAGAGAAACTTTGACCTCTTTCTTTCTGATTTGTATCCCCTATATCTCCTTTAGTTGTCTTATCACTCTAGCTAGAACTTCAAGTACTATTTTGCAAAGATATGGAGAGAGTGGGCAGCCTTGCCTTGTCCCTGATTTGAGTGGGATTGATTTACGTTTCTCTCCATTGAGTTTGATGTTGGCTATAGGCTTGCTATATATTGCCTTTACTTTTTTAGTGAGACATAGATAAGGAGTGGATCTGCATGAGAGAGAAGGTAAGGAGAAACTCAGGAAATAGGGGGAGAGGAAATTTATTCGTATTATATTGTGTGAGAAAGAGTCTATGTTTAGGAAAAGGGAGGCAGATTAAAAAGGACAAATTATGTGAAATAATCGATTTTCAGTAAGAAACTTTATCATAAAGATAAAATACATGTACGAGGGAATTCAAACCCAACTCTTGAGTCAGCTACAGTGTTGAAAAACACTTGTACTAAGAATAAACATAAATCGGATATGAGAAATCCAAGCCTTAAGTGATTCATAAATGTGACTATAAAGAAATGGGGCTAAAAATACTGTGTCCATGGTGGAAATAAATAGACCATTAATTTCTGGGCAATGTGAGTGTTTTTAAGGAAGAATATTTGCAATGGATCAGCAATGTGAGTCAAAGATGACTTTAATGTCTAGAGTGCTTTATCTCTGCATCATCTGTGTACCTATCATCTGTGTATTTATGTATCTAGGTATGTATCTATGTATGTGTTATCTGTCTATCTAAAAGAAAATAAAAGTAACAGCAATGCTTAAATTTCTAATCAAGGAAAAAGTTGATATCTTCTTTCCAGTCCTGTTGCATTTGCCTAGTTATTGCAGATAACCTGTGTATAAATAAGAAGATCCTCTGTAAGCCTGTATTTACCTGTCTCATTTGAAATCTCATTTTCTGCACAAGAGGTGCAATCAAAGCAGCAGACAGCCTTG
>NW_026590692.1:0-3521 GCF_907164565.1 Psammomys obesus
GTTGTGTAAACCTAACCAAGCAAGTCAAAGACTTGTATGAAAAAAAATTTCAAGCCTCTGAAGAATTACAAGAAGATATCAGAAGATAGAAAGATCTCCCATGCTCATGGCTTGGCAGAATTAACATAGTAAAATGGTCATCTTACCAAAAGCAATCTATAAATTCAATGCAATTCCCATCAAATTACCAACACAATTCTTTACAGACCTTGAAAGAAAAATTTTCAACTTTGTATGGAATAACAAGAAATCCAGAATTGCTAAAACAATACTCTGTAATAAAAGGTCTTTTGCAGGTATTTCCATCCCTGATCTCAAGCTGTACTATAGAGCAACAGTAATAAAAACTGCATGGTACTTGCATAGAAACCAACTGGTGTCTCAATGAAATTGGAAAGAAGACCCAGAAATACACCCACACACTATGGACACCTGATTTCTTACAAAGATGCCAAAACCATACAAGGGAGAAAAGATAGCATCTTCAACAAATGGTACTGGTCTAACTGGATGTCTACATGTAGGAAAATACAAATAGATTCATATTTATTACTCTGCACAAAACTAAAGTTCAGGTGGATCAAAGACCCCAGTATAAAACCAGACATATTAAACCTGTTAGAAAAAAAGTGGGGAAGAGCCTTGAACTCATTGGCTCAGGAGACAAATTCCTCAACAGAACACCAACAGCACAGGCTCTAAGAACAACAATCAATAAATGGGACCTCATGAAACTGAAAAGCTTCTGTAAGTCAAAGGAAACTGTTGTCAAACAAAGTGACTACCTACAGATTGGGAACGGATTTTCACCAACCCTATATCTGACAGAAGGTTAATATCCAGTATTTATAAAGAATTCAAGAAGTTAAACAGCAACAAAACAAGTAAACCAATCAAAAAATAGGGTACAGAGCTAAACAGAGAATTCTCAATAGAGGAATATTGAATGGCAGAGAAACACTTAAAGAAATGTTTGACATTCATAGTCAGCAGGGAAATGCAAATCAAAACCATCCTGAGATTTCACCTTACACCCATCAAAATGACTAAGATGAATAACTCAAGTGACAACACAAGCAGGATAGGATGTGGAGAAAGGTGAACCCTCCTCCATTGCTGATGGGAAAGTAAACTTATACAAACATTTTGGAAATCAATCTGTTGCTTTCTCAGACAATTAGGAATAGCACTTCCTCAAGATCCAACTATACCACTCCTAGGCATATATCAAAAAAGCACTCAAATATACAACAAGGACATCTGCTCAACTATATTTGTAGTAGCTTTATTTGTAATAGCCAGAAGCTGGAAACAGCACAGAGGCCCCTCAGTTGAGGAATGGATACAGAAATTGTGGCACATCTGTATAATGGAATATTACTCAGCAATGAAAAACAAGGAAATCATGAAATTTTGCAGGTAAATTGTGGGAAATAGAAAAGATCATCCTGAGTGATGTATCCCAGAAGCAGAAAGACCCACAGGGTATATACTCACTCATGAGTGGATATGAGATATATAATATAGGATAAAAATAGTAAAATCTGTACACCTAAGAAAGTTAATCAGGAAGGAGGATGCTGGCTAAGATGCACAATTCCCATGCAGAAAGGCAAAGAGGATGGACATTGGAGGAGGGAGAAAACAGGGAACAGGATAGGAGCCTACCACAGAGGGCCTTTGAAAGGCTCTATCCTGCAGGGTATCGAGGCAGATGCTGAGACTCATAGCCAGACTTTGGGCAGAGTGCAGGGAATCTTATGAAAGAAGTGGGAGATAGTAAGACCTGGAAAGGACAGGAGCTCCACAAGGACAGCAACAGATCCAAAAAGTGTGGGCACAGTGGTCTTTTTTTAAACTGATACTCCAGCCAAGGACCACTCATGGAGATCGCCTGAAACCCCTGCACAGAGGTAGCCTATGGCAGTTCAGTATCCAAGTGGGCTTCATAGTAATGGGGCCAGGGACTGTCTCTGACAGGAATTTATTGGCATGCTCTTTGATCACCTCCCCCTGAGGGGGGAGTAGCCTTGCCAGGCCACAGAAGAAGACAATGCAGCCACTCCTGATGAGAACTGATAGATTAGAATCAGAGTGAAAGTGAGGAGGACCTCCCTTATCAGTGGACTAGGAGAGGGACAGGGTGGGGAAGATCTAGGGTGGGATTGGGAGGGGAGGAAGGAGGGAGGTACAGGGGGATATAAATTGAATAAACTGTTATTAATAAAAATTAAATAAGAAAAAATAAAATAATAAAATGTTGAAAGATTTTTTAAAAACTGCTGTTACACATATGTTCAAACTTTGAAAAATATTGACTGATATCAGTTATTGCCCCTAAATTAAAAAAAATACTGAATAAATAAATAAAAAGAAATGAGGTAGGATACTTCATACTCATTAAAGGGAATTTCTACCAAGATGGCATCTGTATTTTCAGCAACAATGCCTTAAATACAAGGACACCCACATTTGTAAAAGAAACATTAATAAAGCTTAAAGAATATATCAATCACCATTCATTAATAGTGGGAGATTTCAACATGTCACTATCATCAAGGGACAGAGCAATGGAACAGAACTTAAACTGAGAGATAATGACACTAATGGATGTCATGAATCAAATGGACCTGATATCTAGAGAATTTTTTAACCCAAACAAAAAAGAATATATCTTCTTTCAGCACCTCATGGACCCTTCTCCAAAACTGACCATAGAGTAGGTCACAAACTAGGCCTAAAAAGATACAAGAAGACTGAAATAATATCTTGTATCTTATCAGACCATGACGAATTAAAGATGAACCTCAACAATAACAGAAATAATAAAAAGCCTACACACACGTGGGAACTGAACAACTCCCTACTCAATGAAATCTAGGTCAGGGAAGAAATAAAGAAAGAACTTCCTACAGTTCAAAGAAAATGAATGCACATCATACCCAAACTCATGGGATGCAATGAAAGCAGTCCTAAGAGGACTTTTAATAGCACTAAAGGCCTTCATAAGCTATTGGAGACATCCCATACAAGCAACTTAATGGCACACCTGAAAGCCCTAGAAAAAAAAGAAGCAAACACACCCAACAGGAGTAGACCACTAGGAATAACCAAAGTCAGGGCTGAAATCAATGAATTAGAAACAAAGAAAATAATTCAAAAAATCAACAAAACCAAGAGCTAGTTCTTTGAGAAAATCAAATATATAGACAAACTCTTAGCCAAACTAAGTAAATGGCAGAAAGGCACTATCCAAATCAACAAAGTCTGAAAGGAAGAGAGAGAGATAACAGACATTGAGAAAATCCAAAGAACCATTAGCTCTTATGTACAAAATTTGAAAAATCTAAATAAAATATACAATTCTCTTGTTAGATTCAACTTACCAAAGTTGAATCAAAATCAGGTAAAGATATTAAATAGTCTTATACTACCTAAAAAAAATAGAAGCAGCCATCAAAATCCTTCCAACCAAAAAATAATAATAATAATAATAATAATAATAATAATAATAATAATAA
>NW_026590693.1:0-3381 GCF_907164565.1 Psammomys obesus
ATTCATCTCAATTCTGTAAACAAAATGCTGGTTTAAAGTAAAATGCTCTAGGACTTATACTTATCTCTCTGTAATAAATAAAGAGCTGAAATAATAAGAGAAAACCCACAATGTCTTTCAAAAAAAGACTCATGTTTGTATATACAAAGATCAGCAAAAAATTACACATTCTATTACTGTTTAAGGAGAATCATGAGATGTCAAATTGCTTTTCTAAACCCCCAAAACTACTTCTGATGGCATAGCATAGAATAGAATCCCTTCTATGAGAGCTTGTGAAATCTAATAAAAGCCTGAATGTAGGCTTAGATTTTACCAAACCTACTTTGTTTAGAGTTCTTAAACACCTTTACCTCCCATCCAACCCCCAACTTTAGTTAGGAGATTGATAGGGAAAAGGTTGTAGACCTCTTTTATCTACTTCCTACTGGTTACGGTCCATGGGTCTTTAGGGGATTACCAAACTCAGTCCATTCCAAAGGCCAAAACCATGCAGCACCATGAAGTCAGTGAAAGCCACAAGACTCAGGTGGTTGGCCCCAACAAGTTCTCTGGAACATTTCTATTTGCAAAGAATGAAGATCAGCTCAGTGATGTCGATCCAAAACGAGATGCCTTTCTGTGGTCTTTCATTTATCTCCTCTACTCAGAGTCCACCCATGGATGTTCTCAGCTGGCCAACATCATTCCCCTTGCATGAGAGAGATGACAGCAAAACACCACATGCCCTTTCCCAAGACCACCTCCAGCAAAACATCAAGTGTGCAGCTTGCAGCAAAACATCACATGATAAAACTGAGTCTTCAGGGAAACCAGAAACTTCCACTTTTCATGAGTTCCAGGAGTGGGAACCCTTCTTCAAATTTCTTAGTTAGGTGCTTCAAGAGAATGCTCCAAATAATTGCTATTACCCTTTGTTACCCCCACAGAGTTTGAAGATAAGACCATAGTTCTAAGAATACCACATACCTTCAACAAGGACTTGTGAGGATTTAACTAAAACTGACCTGACAACTCCTCCCTAATGACAGGTTCTCACAGTATCCAAAGGTATCATCAAGATCCCCAGGGAGAAAAGCAATAGATAATCCTACCAAGCTATAGAAAGACTATGAATCAAAACAATGACCAAAATGGCAAGAAAACCCACAGAAATGCAATGGCAGCACTTTCATCTTGGGGGAACTAATATATGCTTCATTGGACATAAGGCCTGCTCAACAGGAAGAAATTCAGGCCCAATACTGTAAGCCTAGTTAACTCCCATGGCTGGAGATGTCATAGACACTAGAGGAGAAACAGGTATGACCATTTTCCTAAATCAACATAGCTTCTAACTGCATTTTAAATATGTATAATTACTCAAAAAGAAGTGTATTTCTCACCTCTCATCAAAGAAGCTTCCTTTCAAAACAAGTAGAGGATAGTACAGTAATGGGCAAATGGGCAAAATTCAAAGAGTCCCTGGCCTCAAGTTCTGTAGTGCTAGTTAACACATCCAGAATGCAGTTCCTATATACAAGGCTCGGGGATTAGCACAGAAGAGGAGCAGGGAGGAGTAGTAAGAACTGGAGGGAGAATACTTCTTCATTGCTGATGTGAATACAAATGGGTACAACCAATAAAGAAATCAGTATGAAGCTTCTTCCAAATGGTAGACATAGAGCTAACACAAGATCTAGATGTTCCACTCTTGAAGATTTAACCAACAGATTCTACATCTTTCTACAGAGATACTTCTTCTTCCATGTTCATTGCTGTGCACGTTGATCTGTGTGAAGAGGGTTCTTTCTGTCCCTTGTGTTCTGCATTTGGCCTAAAACCTGCCTTAGTGAATGGTACCTGTTAAGATTCCCATTGACTTTATTTAATTTTCACACACACACACACACACACACACACACACACACACACACACACGGAAAAGGGAAAGGGAAAAACTTACACTTCTGGGTAGTAGTTAACCCTTAAGGACCTTGCTAGAATGAGAACTGTGTTACTGGATTTGCTAGGTGATGATCCTAACTCCTGCCCCCTGGTGTCGACACACAGCATAGTCTCCCCCTGTGTTCAGAATCTAGACTATGGCAGGTGTAACTCCTAAATTGTGTTTTATTTTATGAAAAAGACCAACAGATTGCACAGGCAATCCAGTTTCTCCTTAGTTCACCACACATTGAATTTGACTTGGAGTTCATCAAATGAGGATTGTCCATGACATGCATGTTTTTCTAAAATGCAATTTTACAATAATTGTTTGAATCTATACTTCCCAGCAACATCAATCACAACATTTTCCCAGACGTTTTGATGGCATTGTGTAGAACTCTAGCAACTGTGCAGTGTTCCGAATGCTAAGTTCCTCGCACTTGTTTTGAAATGTGTACAGATTTTGTAATTTTATTGCTAAATTATTTTCAGACATTTCAGCTCATAACTTTATATTCTTAAAAAAAACTCACGAGTTTTACAGTTAGAAAGCATACACCTTCCTCTGTGCATGGTCAGAAAGCCTTGGAATTCACCCTGGAAAGGCAGCAAGGACAGTGGAAAGTCTATTGCAATTGTGAATGTTTTATTTCTCATATGAGACTCTAGAGGACAGTCCATTCTAAAGAGTTAATGGCTTCTCCATAGAGCAGTCTGTAAATGGACTTATGCAATAGGACACATGAAAATAATTAGAATAAAATTTAATTTTTTCTTAAGTGAATGGAGCCTATATACCTCTTGGTTCATTTACTCATAACCTTAGCTGGTAATGGGATAGTATAATTCATTGCATGTTTTCAATACATTTTGTTAATAGTTGCAATAAACCCCAAATGATCTGGACCTGAAAAGACAGCTCAGTAATTAAGCACACTTGATGTATCAATGCTAATCTTGCTGTCCATGCTAGGATTTTGTCTTTCTTAAGCTTGCAGAGGCCTTGTGCAGACTGTCACTAAACTGCTCCTTCATAAGTTCAGCTGCCCAGATGTGTCCAGAAGACACTGTTTCCTGTTGTCATCCACCATCTCTGGTCCCAACGCTGACTTTTCTTCTGCAATGATCCCTGAACCTTGGGAGGAGAGCATGTGGTAGATATGTGCCATGAGGGCTGACCATTCCAAATTCTCTTCTCTGCACGTTGGCTGACAGTGGGCACAGGGCTAATCATTGACCAGTGCAATGAGTTTCTTACGAGGACTGAGAGCTCCATTCATCTATGTGAACATGATGCAAAGACATTAGGGGTTGGATTCATACTATAACCATTCAGAAGACTACTATGGTCAGTTCTCCCATAGGGTATATGACATTACCAAAATTATCAACACACATTAATTGTACAAATTAGTGGGTTTGTTGTGAAATTTTAATGTATGCCTATGTGAC
>NW_026590693.1:3391-4800 GCF_907164565.1 Psammomys obesus
CTTTATTTTCAGCAATACCAAATTTGAGAACAATGGAGAAGTGCTTCCTGTGTCAGAAATAGCTTTAGGTAGTACTTGTGAAGGGTGGAGCCAGCTGAAAGAAATGAGGTGCCTGTGAAGTTGGAGTCAGTGTTCTGTGTTCTGTTCCCACAGTGTTCTGTGGGAGATAAAAGGCCACCTGAGTTCTCCCCAGTCTTTGGTCTAGGAGGAATGGACAAGGTCCTGAAAGCATTGTTTTTAGTCCTAGGCCTTCACCTAGCCAGTGAGTCATGGAGGAGAAACCACATATCCCATGATATGTGATTAATTTTGGAGGCAGGAGGGAATTGGGGCACCAGACAAAGTCATTAGTCTTGAAACCATCAGCAGATAGTGCATCCTTAGGAACCTAACACCATTTGCTGTTTCCCTGCACAGGGGTGAGTGGCCAGCAGAAGGAAAGACGCGACCAGCAGCAGGTGAGACAAAGTCCCCAATCTCTGACAGTCTGGGAAGGAAGGACCACAGTTCTGAACTGCTCTTATGAGAACAGCGCATTTGTCTACTTCCCATGGTACCGGCAGTTCCCTGGTGAAGGTCCTGCTCTCCTGACAGCCATACTTTCAGTGTCCAATAAAAAGGAAGAAGGACGATTCACAGTCTTCTTCAGTAAGAGCGACAAGCAGCTCTCCTTGCACATCGCAGACTCTCAGCCTGGAGACTCCGCCACCTACTTCTGTGCAGCAAGTGCACAGTGCTTCACAGACACCTGCAGCCCAGACCCAAACCTGCAGCTGAGGCTCCAGCAAGGCCTGCAGCGGGGCTGAGCCTGGAGGGTGTGCAGGAGTTCTTATTTGCAGGACCAGGTGACAGGGGGCACTGTGAGTGTAAGGATTAGACTCACTCAGCCCAGAGACAGACCAAGATGAAGTCTCAGCATGCTTTTCTATATTCTCTGCTCTTCAAGAACAGCTGGAGTTTTAGATCCATTTTCTTAACTAGTCTAGAGGATTTTTTTCCTCCTTTGTTGTAGAAATAGTTTCCTGTCTGTTTGGTTTGTAGCAACTATAAATTATGAAGGCCCTGTTCCCTATGCTTTTGTCCGAATGCTGTTCATGTATGGTTGTTACAGCCCAGTGTCAGGAGACCTTGACTTTGGCCTCTGGGATAGAAATTACATAGTCTTTTCTTCTACATTAATCTCCTTGATAACCAGGACATTGGGAATTTATATGACCAATGAACTCTTCTACTTCCTTTTCTTTTGCCTCTTATGTCTTCATTTGCCTTCAAGAAATTCAAGTATGTAAACCAGGAGGCCCTGACAAGGATACGGGTGTGTTTAAAATAGCTAAATGACATCAGTGGAAAGGAAAGAATGCGAATTAGTTATATAATGAAAATACACAACTTTCATTAAAGAAATTATT
>NW_026590694.1:0-10407 GCF_907164565.1 Psammomys obesus
TTCAGTAGGAGAAATGAAAGAAGGTGAATTTGTTTGGAATATACTAGTGAAAGACCCCAGCCTAAGTTAAACATAGCTAACGCCATTTTGTGAGACACCACTGTTTTGTAAAACTCTGAAGGCCAGATGAGAAACTGGAAAATTACTGAGAAATCCTAGCTGTGTCACCCACTTGGGATATCTGCGGTCAGGCTGCCCCAGTCAAACTAAAAACAGTTTGTGTTAATCACCCTCATGGATATCTGTGAGACTGTTTCAGTTAAGATAGAGAAAAACAAAATAACAGGTGGCGGGCCATGTCAAGGGGTCATCATAGCCCCCTTGACCACCCAGTTCCTGGAATCTTGGTGCCCCTGCCAAACTTTGACGCAAATCGTGGTCTCATGAAAATGTACCAATCAGGCCCCTGTAACCATGCTTCTCGCTTCTGTACCAGTGCTTCTGCTCTAAAACCCTATAAAAACCCCAACTTCCTACCTAGGGGGCGCGGAAGTCTCCCGAATGACTTTTCGCCCCAGGTACCCGTGTATCAAAATAAAAGCCTCTTGCTGTTTGCATCCGAATGGACTCGTTGTTCCTTGGGAGGGGGTCTCTCTGACGGAAGATACCCTCCGGGGATCTTTCATTTGGAGGTCCCAGCGAGATCTGAGACCCCCCACCCAGGGACCACCGACCCACCTTCGGGAGGTAAGCTGGCCAGCCGTCTTTTCTGTTGTATGTATCTGTCTTGTCTGTTGTGTGCTTCTGTGTCTGTTCTGTTTGCAATCTGAGACTTGATCAAGTCATCTGAATCAGGCGGAAAGTAAGAAGGGGTCGACGGACCTGGGACTTCTGTTCCGCAATCTCTGGAAGACATTCCAGGGTGTCTGAGTGAGTCTGAGTGGGTTCAAGTCCCACTGCTGACTCCCACCTGAGAGGGTCTGAGTGGGTTCGAGTCCCACCGGCTCTCACCTGAGAGAGTCTGAGTGGGTTCGAGTCCCACCGGCTCTCATCTGAGAGGGTCTACTGTCGTGGGTTCGAGTCCCACTAGTCATGGGTTCGAGTCCCACCGACTCTCATCTGAGTGGGGGCCATTTTTTGGCTCCCCGTCTGGGAGACATGGATCCGTGGCACCGGGTTGGGGCCTCGCCCCTCTCGGAGGGTTATGTGTTTCATCTGGGCCATCTGAATTTTTGCTTTCAGTTTTGCTTCGATCTCGTGCCGCGCGGCTTGTGTCCTGTTCTGTCTGTTTAAATCCTGTGTTTCTCATGTATATATGTATTTTCCTGTGTCTGTTTCTTTATAGACTTGGACTGATAAAAATTTAGACAGAGGACAGTTAAAATTAGAACTAGTTCTCTGCCCGGGAGTGCACACGGCTACATGACAGGACACCAAGCAGTGTGCACTCCCTCCCGAGGGAGCCGAGGAGGGAGGCGGCTGGGGAGATGTGTGGAGCTGAGGCGGTGCTCAGGCACTTAAAAGTCTGTGAAATAACAATGTACAACCAGCAGGGCACGGGCTCTGCAGCCCCGAGACGAAGGGGTAGAAGATCGCCCCACGCTCGGAGGGGAGGTGGGGCGGCATGGCTGGACGCCCCGGGAGCTGCCTGCAGTGTTCAGGAGGGGCCCGGCCAGGAAGCAGGTTCATGACCTGCGGGGGAGGTAAGCTAGAGTGAAGCTCACAGGGAGCCAAGGGAGCAGGCAAGGCTCGTGGGCTTGCTAGATAAAAGTCCTTATACAAGGCTAGGAGGGGATTGGCACCTTAGCTGCTCCAGGACAGGAGCTGCTCTGGCTGCCGAGAGTGAAGAAAAACTCCTCCCCCTTGCCTTCATGCCAGCTCAACAGGGAGGGGAAAGGGGAACAGCAGGAGCTCACCACGCCCTCTTGCTCCTCTCTTCCCTCCTCCCACCTAGGGGGCTTGAAACTTACAGATCAAACAGTAATTTAGGATGATTGTTTTCAATTGGTCTTAAATGGTTAATATGATCAAAAATAATTGAATATGTTTTAAGGTTAAATTCAAATCCTTGTTTAAAAACGTATATGTGCCTATGTGTTTATAGGGTCTATGAATACATATGTTTAAATAACAACAATGTAAATTGCCACATGGTGTGACTCAGGAAAAAAAACAAAGGTTACAAAATCTCTGAGTCAAAATGATTTTATTTCCTTTTAAGATAAGAAAAAAAGTCTTGTTCTAAGTTAATATTGGTTCTAAAGATTGGGTCACTGATAAATTTTGGTCTTAAAATCTGGTTTAAACTTTTATTTGGTTTTGACTTTAAAATTATGGTTATGCTTTGTGAATTCACTCCTAAAGAAAATACTTTGCTTTGATATTACAGAGACGAGTTTAAAAAAATTGTTTAAATGTTTAAGGCTATAAAATAAAATATTTAAAGTTTATCAGGCATTTGGATATGACAATGATCTTGGGTAATCTGACAAAATTTAAAAGTTTCTCGATCCTTTAAAAAAATAAAAATACTTTGATATTTATTTTATCAATTTTATTAAATAAAACCCAGCCTTATGGTTTGTGCTAATTAAAAAATTACAGTTTTTTTAAAATGTATCTTATAAAGAGCTGTTTGTTTGTTAAGCTGCCTTGTTACAACCCTGGTCTTGTGGACGCAGGGCTCCAGCAGGATCATGTTAGGATAAAAAGGATTTTGATGAGAGTTTATATGTTGTCTAAAAAGCAAGAGAGAGTAAACAAGAGATATTAAAAAAAATAGCTTGTCTAAAGTAAGAATGTCTGGTTAAGCCAGAAAAAGGACAGAAGGTTAATGGATGTTGCAAAAATAGATGTTACAAAAGGTTAATAGATATATTATAAAAAGCCAGAGAGTTAATATGATTTAAAAAAAAACAAAACTATATTTAAATATGTTATAGTTCATTTAAAAGGCTGGTGATTCCTCATTACAAAATGTTTTCTTATGCTCTTTGAGGGAAAAAAATTCTGGCTGATAGGTTTGATATGGCTAAAATAATTCATACAGTTTAAAATTGTTCTGTACTGTTCTGTTATACAGTTGGTTCTAAAACTTATTTAATCACTAAGTTAAAAATGTTGGTTGTGAGAGATTATAAATGCTCCACAATATTTGCTGTATCATCATCAGCACCTAATAGCTATGTTTGGTATTGTCAGTCACAGCCTGTGGTAGCCTAACACGTGGCTAGCCGCCATGATCTTCAGAGATAAAAAACACGTAAAACTGTATTTTTGCTGCCACATCTGTTTAGGGCTTCCAGCTGAGTTCAGTTACACGTGGTCAGCCGCCATGCTAGTCCAGAAAAAAAAGGGTGGAGCCATGAGTTTGTGATCATTTTTGTTCAGGTATCTCAGTTATGTTCAGTCATTTGATTAGTGCTAAATACAAAGCTTTTTACTGTTCAATTTTAATGCAAGTGGTAGGAACAGCAAGATTTGCTAGGCTCTCTATAAATGGTATCTGATTAAAAGATTTGCTTTGATTTTAGTTCAGGAAGAACAGATTTTAAGTTATACTAACAACTGCAGTTGGCTATACTTAGTGTCTTTGTTTAGTTTTTCTTTTACACAGTTTAGAACAGATAATAAAGATAGACAAAGAGTAACTCAGATATGCTGGCCCTCAAGCTTGTCAGAGATCTGATGAATATGACATTTTAACTGTATAAGCTTATTGTGACAGAAAGTCCTAAAATCCTGGCAGTAGCTCCCCCAAGGTCTCCAAGAAGATTTGGGCACAACGACAGATGACTGTGACTCTGGATTGTGGTATGCTAACCACTGGACAATATTGCCTCAACTGGCCCACTGCTAGGGCCCAGCCTAAGCTGTGGACAAAGCCAGGGACATCTGAGGAGCCATTGTCTCACATTGTGAGAGGCAAGGTGAGGTCAATCTCTTCTGTTCCTCTTTCCACAAAAGCAGTCAAAGCAGTCTCTCACCTTCTGTGCCTGGCTGGACAGCCTCTGTTCAGGATGCCATGAGACAAGAGCGAAGAACACTGTCTAGGTGATGGACTAAGTAGTCATCTCTGTCATTTTGATAAACACATAGATTGATATATGTATATAGCTTATAATTTATCCTTCTCAGGTCTCTGAACACCTTGATGGCTATGCTAAGCTTACGACAGCTTTACAGCTAGAGAAAAGACAATTAGATCCACCGTTAGTTCATTGATCAGTTCATTAGCTAAAACTACTGGGTACTAGATCTCTTATTTAAAAAGAAAAACAGGTTTGCCTTGCGCACAGAATTCATGTTAGTCATCTGTGTCTAAAGATATAGCTAGATTAAAAAAAATAATACAGAGCCTATATAAAGTCTAAAGATATAAGAGTTTAAATTATAAAATTTCAGGGTTAATAAATACAAAAAAATTAGAGTGTCTAAGTTAATAAAAATAGTTTAAAACATGTTAAAAATGAGAGATACTTTAGATCTCTCCCCCCTCTTTGCTACTGTTGTGCTTATGTTATAAGATTTCAGAAGTTCAGAGTTTTGACATTAATTAATACAGTTCTGATAAGTTGATAAAACACTGACTGCTTATTATTCAGTCACCAGGTTGAGATTTTAATTTCCTTTGATTGGCTTCTAGAGATAGACTTAAAGGTACTTCTCATCATGTTAAAAACATCTGTTTAATGTATGGTATTCTTAATATCTGCCATTTCTGGGATAAATTTTGACACAGAAATATCTTAAACCTATTCCTTCTAATTGCTTTGTTAAGAAAAATTAAACATCCAGGGTTTAACAAAAAAGCCAGTAATGTATTTCTGCCTAACTTTCCAGTATAAACATAGAGATAAAAACTAAAAGATGCTATATATATAAAAAATGGCCAAGCTTCATTCGTGGCTAATTACCAACAGCTATGCCCAAAAAAAAAAAAAAATGTTACCGTAGACACACTTAAGTTATATATAAAGGTTATAAAACAAACAGCTGATACTTATTCAGTGAGATGCAGTTTTACCTGTTACTCTCAAAATGTTCAATTTGCTGATATGTTACTTTTCTGAGTATTTAAAATTATATATTTCCTTTTGTGTACTAAAATTTCATATAAGTTTCAGGATTTGACCTGGATCTGACATAGCTCAAAAAGATCACAGATGAGGTTTTCCCTAATCTTTCCAATTTAATAGATAAATTTTAACTTCTGTCTCCAGTCTAAATTTGTCTCAGCAGATTTTCACCTGTTCAACTCTGTTCTGGGATCAGCTGTAGACTGCAAGCTGAGATCTGGACTTCCTAGAAACTGACCTGATTGCTTCCTGCCTCTTCTGGTGGATCAACTGACCAGATGCTTAGGACTGCCTCATTGACCAGCTTTTGACTGGCTCCTAGTAATCTTTACCCATTTACCCTCCCCAACTTTTGACCAGCATTTCAGCCTCTTTCAAACTGAGATATCAACGATCCAATCATCAGCATGAAGAAGCTCCAGAAGACGGATCTCCACCCAAATCCCCCCTAACAGGCTGAAATGCTAAGTCAAAAGTGGCTCCCTGACATTAGCTACTATCTTGAACATCTGCTTAGCTGCTGACCATACTAGATTGATAAGAGATAACATGGCTAAACTCAGAAAAAGACTCAGAGACAACAATTTTTTGAGTCAGGACAGAGCTGATACGAGAGATGGTTTAGTCGGTCCCCCTAGATTACCACCCTGATCTCTTCCATTATGGGCCCCCTAATCATAATTCTCCTGATTCTAGTATTTGGGCCTTATATTCTAAATTGGCTGATCCAGTTCATAAAAGACCGATTCTCTGTCATACAAGCGTTGGTGTTGACCCAACAGTATCATCAGCTCAAACAACAGGAGATAAAATTTAACTCTTCCTAGGCCCGAGAATGGAAGATTCCATTCTAAGTTAAAAGAAAATGGGGGAATGAAAGACCCCAGCCTCACCCTAAGTTAAACATAGCTAATGCCATTTTGTGAGACACCACTGTTTTGTAAAACTCTGAAGGCCAGATGAGAAACTGGAAAATTACTGAGAAATCCTAGCTGTGTCACCCACTTGGGATATCTGTGGTCAGGCTGCCCCAGTCATACTAAAAACAGTTTGTGTTAATCACTCTCATAGATATCTGTGAGACTGTTTCAGCTAAGATAGAGAAAAACAAAATAACAGGTGGCGGGCCACGTCAAGGGGTCATCCTACCCCCCTTGACCACCCAGTTCCTGGAATCTTGGTGCCCCTGCCAAACTTTGACGCAAACTGTGGTCTCGTGTAAACGTACCAATCAGCCCCCTATAACCATGCCCTCTCGCTTCTGTATCAGTGCTTCTGCCCTAAAACCCTATAAAAACCCCAGCTTCCTACCCAGGGGCGGCGGAAGTCTTCCTAAAGACTTATCGCCCCTGGTATCCGTGTATCAAAATAAAAGCCTCTTGCTGTTTGCATCCGAATGGCCTCGTTGATCCTTGGGAGGGGGTCTCTCTGACAGAAGATACCCTCCGGGGATCTTTCAAGGCAGCATACAGCCTCCCGGTGGTCATGAGTAAGAAACATCCTGAAAACACAATGATAAATTTCATTCACCACATGGTGACATAAACTGTTGAGATGAACTCAGCAGTATTTGTTCAAACTTATGTGTGACCATAGTAAAGAATCATTAAGACATTTGTTAATAATCTTCTCATTTTCTTCCTTGAAAAACAATGCCTCCTTCTACAGATGTTCATAACACATTCATTTATATTTTAGAAAATTTAAGTAACATGAAGTAAAGAAAAGTGGGACCAGGGATAGAGAGGTAGCTCAGATGTTAAGAGCATTGGCTGTTCTTGTAAAGGTCCTAAGTTTAATTCCCAGTAACCACATGGTGGCTCACAATCATCTATAGTAAGATCTCATGCCCTCATATGGCTTGCAGGCAGAACACTGTAAAACAAACAAACAAACAAACAAACAAACAAACCAATAAATCAGGAGAAAGAAAGAAGGAAAGAAAAGACCACGAACAAATTAATACCTTCAATTCCTTTATAATGTTCTTGGATGAGGATAAAGAGGTGGCTCAGCTCAGAGGTTAAGGGCACTACTCACTATCCTTCCAAAGGTCATGAGTTCAATTTCCAGCAACCACATGGTGGCTCACAACTATCTATACTGATATCTAATGTGCAGGCAGAATGTTATGTAAATAATAAATAATTCTTTAAAAAGTTTTGGAAACATGATCCTCCTGCCTCTGCATCCTGAGTGCTTACCCTGCAGGTGTGTTCCCCACACCTAGCCTTATCAAGCCACAGAGGAAGACAATGCAGCCAATCCTGATGAGTCCTTATAGACTAGGATCAAAAGGAATGGGAGGAGGACCTCCTTTATCAGTGGATTGGGGGAGGGGTACTGGCAGGGGAAGAGGGAGGGAGGGTAGGATTGGGAGGGAAGTTGGAAGGGAGCTACAAGGGGGATACAAAGTGAATGAACTGTAATTAATAAAAATTAAAAAAAATGTAGCCTTGTAAGATAAATGCTACTTAACAGACATAAAGAGGGGGAGACAAGTAAACAGATCAACTGTACTTAGCCCACCTCAGAGAAATTGTATGAACAGTTCCTAAATATAAAATCAATGGGCAAGCTGGGTGTATTTTATCATGTCTTTAATTCCAACAACCCTCAGGAGGCAGAGGCAGGTGTATCTCATAGATCTGGATGGTAGCCTAATCTATGCAATGAGTTCCAGAATACTCAGGGCCACAGAATATTCTGCAAATAATCAAACAATAGATAGAAAGAACTGACAGCTCTTTGCTCAAGTTTCTACACAGAGCTATTCATTCCCTCTAGTTACGTACATATCTTCTAGAAACTTGAAGTGCCTCACTTTAAATTGTAACATTGATATGATCTTCCTAAAATGAAACCTATATTTAAACAGTAACAAATAACAGATGAAAGCATCAGCAATGTAAATGTTGATCAAAAATAGACAACATAGGGCGTGAGAGTTGGCTCAGCAGTGAAGCACTCTCGCTGGTCTTGCAAATAACTAGTCCTGATTGCCAGTACTTACATAAATATGGGAATCAGGAACCATGGGTAACTGGAATGAGTGGCAACAGAGCCCACGCAGAATCCTGGGAATCAAACACCAGAGACAAGACTAAAAGGGGCAGATCTAACTTTATTATCCATTGTAACAGCCTGTAAATGACTGAAAGCCCAATCAGAACCCCCCATGCTATCCTCAAGTACCAGGAACAATCAATGCAGTTGGTTCAACTATAAGGAAAAGTGGGAGTTGAGTGGAGAGGCAAGGTCATGTTAGGAGACAGATTGGGAAAGAATCTTCACCAACCCTTTATCTGACAGAGAGCTAATATCCAGTATATATAAAGAACTAAAGAAGCTGAAAAGCAGCAAACCAAGTAATCCAATGAAAAAATGGGGAACAAAGCTAAACAGAGAATTCTCTGTAGAAGAATATCGAATGGCAGAGAAAAACTTAAAGAAATGTTCAACGTCATTAGCCATTAGAGAAATGCAAATCAAAACAACCCTGGGATTTCACCTTACACCTATCAGAATGGCAAAGATGAAAAACTAAAGAGACAACACATGCTGGAGAGGTTGTGGAGAAAGGGGAACCCTCCTCCACTGCTGGTAGAAATGTAAACTTGTACAACCACTCTGGAAATCCAGCTGGTGCTTTCTCAGACAACTAGGAATAGTGCTTCCTCAAGATCCAGCCATACCACTACTAGGCATATATCCAAAAGAGGCTCAAGTACACAAAAAGGACATTTGCTCAACCATGTTTGTAGCAGCTTTATTTGTAATAGCTAGAAGCTGGAAACAGCCCAGATGCCTCTCAACCGAAGAATGGATGCAAAAATTGTGGTACATGTACACAATGGAGTACTTACTGTGCAATGAAAAATAAGGAAATCATGAAATTTGCAGGTAAATGGTGGGACTTGACTCATATAGACTTATAACATACGATAAACCTACTAAAATCTGTACATTTAAAGAAACTAATTAAGAGAGAGGATCCTGACTAAAATGCTCGATCCCTATCCCGAAAGGCAAAGAGGATGGACATCAGAAGAAGAAGAAAACATGAAACAACCTAGAAACCTGCCACAGAGGGCCTCTGAAAGGCTCTGCCCTGCAGACTATCAAAGCAGACGCTGAGAGTTATGGCCAACTGTTGGGAAGAGTGCATGGAATCTTATGTAAGAAGTGGGAAATAGTAAGACCTGGAGAGGACAGAAACCCAACAAGGAGAGCCACAGAACCAGAAAATGTGAACACAGGGGTCTCCCCATAGACTCATACTCCAACCAAGTACCAGGAATGGAGAAAACCTAGAACCCCAGCACAGATGTAGCCCACGGCAGTTTAGTGTCCAAGTGGGTTACATAGGAATGGGAAGAGGGACTGCCTCTGACATAATCTGATTGGCCTGCTCTTTGATCACGTCTCCCTGAAGGGGAAGCAGTTTTACCAGGCTACAGAAGATGACAATGCAGCCACTCCTGATGTTATCTGATAGACTAAGGTCAGAAGGAGAGAGAAGAGGAACCCCTTATCAGTGGACTTCGGGACGGTCAGGGGTGAAGGAGGAGGGAAGGTGGGACTGGGAGGGGAGGAGGAAGTGACTTATGGGAGGATATAAAGTGTAATTAATAAAATTAAATTAATAAAATTCAGGCTTGGCATGAACACTCACTTTCTAAGTTTTTACCCATTCTGATTGAATAAAATTCTTATGGGATCTTTAGGAAGATGCACTGCTATTCAGATGAATTAATTCCTGATTATATAATTCCTGATATGATTCAAAGAATTTTAGAAGTTAACTTGCTTAGAACTTCTAAAACAATTTTACAGTTTTATGGCTGCAATAAATACTTTTGTGGTTCTCCATAAGCCTCACTAAGAGAAGGACTTGAGACAGATTGTGGCTTCAGATAAGCTCTCACTCTAGGGATAGCTCCATTTATTCTTGTATACACAATAAATATAGACAAGTTTATTCTTCCAAAAATGCAAATTATAATGGGGCAACCAAGAAATGACTAAATTAAATACAAAAGTTGACGTCAATATATACAAATTGTTTCACTGTAATTCCTTATGCCTTGTCAGCTTATGGCATAAAATACAGTCAGTCTAAATTCACTTTTTATCTTGGAATGAAAGACAGATAAAATTTTGGTCCTGAACTCACTACAAACTAAGAGATAGCTGGAGAATGTGTAGCCAGGTCAGTCCTAATTGAGCAGACATATATCTTCTTGTAATCTTTTGGACCCTGTTAACCTTTACCCTGTCAACCTTTGTCATTCTGAACCCGTCATGAAATTCTATAATGGACACAAAAATACAAAATGTTTAGTTTTAATGAAAATACATGTAACCTGTTACATTTTTTAATTCCTCT
>NW_026590695.1:0-5753 GCF_907164565.1 Psammomys obesus
GAAACCAGTTTTCTGTTTTCCTCTCAACCTAATTAATCAGGCAACACGTATTTGTCTTAGTTTATAACGCTATATTTTGTGTTTCTGTTCTATCGTTGAATATGGGTTTCTGTGCTCTACAGTTTGAAAAATCACTTTTCTGTTTCCTTCTAAACCTACTTAATCATGCAACACGTATATGTTTCTGTTTACAACGCTGTGCATTGCCTTTCTGTTCTTTCGTTGGAAACAAGATTCTATGTTTTACAGTGTGAGATATCAGTTTTCTGTTTTCTTATAAACCTATTTAATTAGGAGACACTTATGTGTTTTAGTTTACAATGCTGTGCATTGCGTTTTGGTTCTTTCTTTGGAAATGGGTTACTGTGTTCTACACCATCAGATACTAGTTTTCTGTTTTCCTCTCAATGTAGTTAGTCAGTCAACACATATGTGTTTTAGTCTACAACACTATTCTTTGCTTTTCCCTTCTTTCGTTGGAAATGGCTTTCTGTGCTTTATGGCATGAGATATCAGTTTTCTGGTTTCCTCTCAACCTACTTAATTAGGCAACACGTGTATGTTTATGTTTACAACGCTGTGCATAGCCTTTCTGTTCTTTCGTTGGAAACGGGATTCTGTGCTTTACAGTGTGAGACATTACTTTTCTGTTTTCTTCTAAAACTAGTTAATCAGGCGACACGTCTGTATTTCATTTTACAATGCTGTGCGTTGCTTTTCTGTTCCTTCATTGGAAATGGGTTTCAGTGTTCTACTCCATCAGATATTAGTTTTCTGTTTTCTTCTCAATGTAGTTAATCAGGCGACAAGTATGTGTTTCAGTTTACAATGCTATGATTTGCTTTTCTATTGTTTTGTTGAATACGGGTTTCTGTGCTCTACAGTGTGAAAAATAACTTCTGTTTTCTTCTGAGCCTAGTTAATTAGGTGTCACATATGTGTTTCAGTTTACAACGCTGTGCATTGCCTTTCTGTTCTTTCGTTGGAATCAGGTTTCTGTGCTCTACTCCATCAGATATTAGATTTCTGTTTTCTTTTCCATGTAATTTATCAGGTGACCCGCATGTTTTTTAATTTACAATGCTATGCTGTGCTTTTCTGTTGTTTTGTTGAATACGAGTTTCTGTGCTCTACAGTGTGAGATATCACTTTTCTGTTTTCTTCCAAAACTAGTTAATTAGGTGACACATAAGTGTTTCAGTTTACAACGTTGTGCATTGCGTTTTAGTTCTTTTGTTGAAAATGGTTTTCTGTGTTCTACTCAATCAGATATTATTTTTTTTTTTGTTTTTCTCTCAACGTAGTTAATCAGGTGACACTTATGTGTTTTAGTTTACAACGCTATGCTTTATGCTTCTTTTCTTTGGTGGAAACAGGTTTCTGTGCCTACGGCATGAGAAACCAGTTTTCTGTTTTCCTCTCAACCTAATTAATCAGGCAACACATATTTGTCTTAGTTTATGATGCTATATTTTGTGTTTCTGTTCTTTCGTTGAATACTGGTTCTGTGCTCTACAGTTTGAGATATCACTTTTCTTTTTTCTTCTAAACCTAGTTAATTAGGTGACACGTATGTGTTTAAGTTTACAACGCTGTGCATTGCCTTACTGTTCTTTCGTTGGAAACAGATTTCTGAGCTCTACTCAATCAGATATTACTTTTCTGTTTTCCTCTCAATGTAGTTAATCAGGTGACACATATGTGTTTTAGTTTACAACGCTATGCTTTGCTTTTCTCTTCTTTCGTTGGAAAAGGGGTTTTTGTGCTTTAAGGCATGAGATATCAGTTTTCTGTTTTCCTCTCAACCTAATTAATCAGGCGACACGTATGTGTGTTAATTTACAACGCTATGCTTTGCTTTTCTGTTTTTTTTTTTGGTTGTTGTTGTTGAGTATGGGTATCTGTGCTCTACAGTGTGAGAAATTACTTTTCTGTTTTCTTCTAAACCTAGTTAATTAGGCGACACGTATATGTTTCAGGTTACAATGCTGTACATTGCCTTTCTGTTCTTTAGTCGGAAACAGGTTTCTCTGCTCTACTCCATCAGATATTAGTTTTCTGTTTTCCTTTCAATGTAATTAATCAGGCAACACGTATGTGTCTTAGTTTACAATGCTATACTTTGTGTTTCTGCTTTTTCGTTGGAAACGGGTTTCTGTGCTCTACTCCATCAGATATTCGTTTTCTGTTTTCCTCTCAATGTAGTTAATTAGGCGACTTGTATGTGTTTTAGTTTACAACGCTATGCTTTGCTTTTCTGTTCTTTTTTTGAGTACGGGTTTCTGTGCTCTACAGTTTGAGATATAACTTTTCTGTTTTCTTCTAAACCTAGTTAATTAGGAGACATGTATATGTTTCAGTTTACAACGCTGTGCATTGTGTTTCTTTTCTTTCGTTGGAAACAGGTTTCTGAGCTCTATTTTATCAAATATTATTTTTCTGTTTTCCTCTCAATGTAGTTAATCAGGCTACATGTATGTGTTTTAGTTTACAATGCTGTGGTTTATGCTTCTCTTTGTTTATCCATTTGCTTGGAAAGTGTCTTCCAACCCTTTACCCTGAGGTAATGTCTATCTTTGTGACTTAGGTGTGTTTCTTGTATGAAGCAGATTGCTGGGTTTTGTTTACACACCCACTCTGTTAGTCTGTGTCTTTTTATTGGAAAATTGAGTCCATTGAGGTTGAGAGAGATTAATGACCAGTGGCTGTTTGATCCTTTGAATTGGATGTTGGCTGTGGTCCTACAGTTGTGTGCTTGGTTGCTTTTTGTTTTACTGTAGTGAGGTTTGTTATTTCCTGTGTTTTCTTGAAAGTAGCTAGTTTTCTTGGGTTGTAGTTTTTCTTTTAGTGTCTTCTGTTATGCTGGATTTGTTTGTAGGTATTGTTGAAATTTGTTTTTGTTATTGAATATCTTGTTTTCACTGTCTATGAGGACTGAGAATTTTGCTGGGTATAGTAGCCTGGGCTGACATCTGTGTTCTCTTTGGGTCTGCATGATATCCGTCCAGGCCTTCTGGCTTTCATAGTCTGTTGAAAAGTCAGGAAATATTCCAATAGGTTTGCCATTATGTTACTTGGCCTTTTTCTCTTGCTGCTTTTAGTATTTTTTTTTTCTGTATACTTACTGTTTTGATTATTATGTGGCGGGAGGATTTTATTTTCTGGTCTAATTTATTGGGTGTTCTAAGAATTTATTGGCCTTTCCTTTAAGTTGGGGAAATTTTCTTCAATGATTTTGTTGAAAATATTTTCTGGTCCTTGGTTCAAGGAATCTTCTTTTTCCTCTATTCCTATTATTCTTAGGTTTTATCTTTTTATGTTGTCTTGAATTTCTTGGATGGTCTGTGTCAGAAATTTTTTTAGATTTAACAGTTTTCTTTGACAGACACATCTATTTCTTCCATTGTATCTTCCACATCTGAGATTCTTTCTTCCATTTCTTATAGCCTATTGGCTATGCTAACGTCTGTAGTTCCTGCTTTCTTCCCTAAGTTCTTTCTCTCCACAATTTCTTCCATTTGTGGGTTTTTTAAAATATTCCAATTCTATCTTCAGATCTTGAGCCATTTTGTTGATTTCCTTCATCTGTCTGACTGTATTTTCCTGTGTTTCCATCAATTCCTTTAGCTGTTTGTTTGAACAATCCTCTGTTTCTTTTATTTCATTCAGTGATTTAAGCATTTCCTCTCTAAAGGCCACAAACTGGCTGCAGCTTCCTCTATTTCTTTAAGTATTTTATTTGTTTCCTCTGTTATCTTCTTCATGAACATAGATTTTAGGTCATCTTCTTAAGTTTCAATTATGCTGGGGTGTCTAGGGCTACTTGCCCCTGGATAACTGGGTTTTGGAGATGCCATATTGCTCTGGCTTTTGTTGGATGAACTTTTATGCTGTCCTTTCCCCATTTGGCTATCTTAGGTGTTTGAAATTAGTTTCTGATGGTTCCTGGAATCTTGTGGTGGAGAGAACCCCTTTGGCAGAAAGATGGTTTTTCCTGACGGAAGCCTTCTCAGCTTTTTGGGTTTAGTCACTGGATTGCTGGTGTTTTTCAGGAGTTGCTACAGCTCACCTCAGGCATAGAGACCTGGGTGGTAACTGTGGTGCTTATTAGTCGAGAGGGCTCTCCTCTCACCAGGAGAAGTCCTGGAGACAGCTGCCCTCCTTCTGGGTTTCTTGCTGTAAATTTAGTGATCAGCTGTTGTAACCTGTGTGTCCTGTGGTTTGGTCGGTTTTGTTAGGGATAACTGGTTGCCCCTTGGAGCAGTGTCTGGGAGTTTATCTCAGGGTTCCTGGTCTTTTGTAGGTCTGAGTTTGGGGCTCTGTGCCCCAGTACCCAAGAGGTAATCTGTGGCGGGTGAATACTGCTCTCCTGGTAACAGCAGGCTATCTGGGGCACAGCAAGTCCCTGGGTTGGGCCAGTCTGTGGGACCTTTTCTGGGGATATACTGGGTGGCTTAAGTCCATCCCCTTTGCTTCGTTCCTTGTTCCTTGCGAGGGTTTCTCTAGACAGTGACTCGAAGACTCTGGTGTCCTGGGGCACATAGTTCTGTTTGTAAGGAGTAGTTGGTACAAAGCTGGTCTTTGGGCTGGCAGCACTGTGTGCCCACCTGCTAGTCTCGGGAGCTGGGCTCTCAACAACTCTGTGCTCTCCGCTTAGGCCCGGATCAGTGATGGTGGCGCATAGTCGCCATTCTGCGAGACTTTCCCTAGGCAAAGCCTAAGTGATCCAAGACAGCAAAGTTTCCTTCCTTCCCTGTGGGGCCCTCTCTGGACAGGATTTCCCAGGCTCTGTTGCACTGGGGTGCGCAGCTTGTCTGTACTGGTGAGCTGGGTGCACAGCCCCTGTTTGTGCTGGCGCTGGTGCTGGCGCTGGCGCTTGGAGCCCAGTTCAGTGATGGGGATCGTATCCGCTGGTCTGTGAGAGACTTTCCCCGGGCAAAGCCTTGGTGGCCCAAGTCAGTACTGTTTCTTTCCTTCCCTGTAGGGGCCTCTCCCGACAGGAACTCCCTGTCTCTCTATTCCTATTATTCTTAGATTTTGTCTTTTCATGGCGTCCTTGATTTCTTGTATGTTTTTTGTTTGGGACTTTTCTGATTTTACTTTTTCTTTGAGGTATGTATCAATTTCTGCAATTTATGTTCAACACCTGAGATTCTCTCCTCCTCTCTTGGATTCTTTTGGTGATGCTTACCTTAATGGTTCTTGATCTTTTTTCTAAGTTCTCCAGCTCCAGGGTTTTTGCCGTTTGTGTTTTCTTTATTGATACTAATTCTGTTTTCATGTCTTACACATTTTCATCTGTTTGAATGTGGAGTCCTGTCTTTCCATGATGTGCTCTATATTTTTTATTCATTTCTTCTTTATGAGCCTCTATTCCTGTGGTTATACTTGTCTGTATTTCTTTGAGAGCTTTGTTCATTTCCTCTTTATTTGCTTCTATTTGTATGGCTATATCTTTGAGAGTTTTGTTTGTTTCCTCTCTATGTGCCTCCAATAACTTGATAAGCATAGCTTTCATAGAGTCAAGATAGGCTTGAGTATTATAGAAAAATATTATTTGACAAAACACACAACCTCAGTAGGAGGAAGGGAGTGGGAAAATTTAATCAATGTGTACAGAGTTATTTGTAGAGTGGGATGAAAAGATCTAGAGTATGATGGCACAGTTCAGTGACCATGTATAATGGGAATGCAGCACATATTTCGAAAACTACAAAAGAGGATATGACTATTTTCACCAAATAAGAATAATA
>NW_026590696.1:0-1126 GCF_907164565.1 Psammomys obesus
TAGCTTCTTCTCAGCACCTCATGGAACCTTCTCCAAAATAGACCATATAATTGGTCACAAAGCAAGCTTCAGCAGATACAAGAAGATTGAAATAATCCCTTGTAACCTATCTGACCACCATGGTCTAAAGCTGGACCTCAACAACAACAGAAATAGCAGGAAGCCTATACACACATGGAAACTGAGCTTCTTGCTACTCAATGATGACTGGGTTAGGGAAGACATAAAGAAATTAAAGACTTCCTAGCATTCAATGGAAATAAAGGCACAACATATCCAAACTTATGGGACACAATGAAAGCAGTGCTAAAAGGAAAGTTCATAGCTCTAATTGCCTTCAAGAAGAAATTTGAAACATTGCATACAAGCAACTTAACAGCTCACCTGAAAGACTTAAAAAAAAAAAAAGAGACACACCAAGAAGAGTAGACAGCTGGAAATATTCAAGCTTATGGCAGAATTCAATAAAGTAGAAACAAATAAAATAATTCAAAGAATTAATGAAACCAAGAGCTGGTTCTCTGAGAAAATCAACACGATAGACAAGCCTTAGCCAATCTAACTAAAAGGCAGAGAGAAACTGTCTGAATCAGCAAAATCAGAAATGAAAAGAGAGACATAATAACAGACACTGAGGAAATCCAAACAATGATTAGGTCTTACTACAAAAGTCTATGCTCCCCCAAATTTGAAAATCTAAATGAAATGGACAAATTTCTAGATAGATTACACTTACCACAATAAAATCAAGACAAGGTAAAAAGATTGAATAGTCCTATATCCCCCAAGGAACTAGAGACACTCATCAAAGGTCTCTATTCCAACAAAAGCCCAGGGCCAGATGGTTTTAGCTCCGAATTCTACCAGACCTTTAGAGAGAGCTAACTCCAGTTCTCTTCAAACTATTCCACAAAATAGAAACAGAAGGAATGTTACCAAACTCATTCTATGAAGCCACAATCACCTAGATACATAAATCATACAAAGACCCAATAAAAAAGAGAACTTTATGTCTATCTCTCTTACAAACATTGATGTAAGAATACTCAACAAAATACTCACAAAGCAAAGCCAGGAACACATAAAAGATATCATCTGCCATGACCAAGTAGGCTTCATCCAAGGC
>NW_026590696.1:1136-5521 GCF_907164565.1 Psammomys obesus
AACCATGTTTGTAGCAGCTTTATTTGTAATAGCCAGAACCTGGAAACAACGCAGATGTCTCTCAATGGAGGAATGGATACAAAAACTGTGGTACATTTAAACAATGGAATACTACTCTGCAATTAAAAACAAGGAAATCATGAAATTTGCAGGCAAATAATGGGATCTATAAAAGATCATCCTGAGTGAGGTATCCCAGAAGCAGAAAGACACACACAGTGTATACTCACTTATAAGAGGATACTAGACCTATAAGAGGATAAACATACTAAAATCTGTACACCTAAAGAAGCTAAACAAGAAGTAGGTTCTGGGGTATTATGGTCAATCTTAACTTAGAAAGACAAATGGAATGGACATTGGAAGTAGAAAAAGAGAGAAACAGGACAGGCGCCTACCATAGAGGGCCTCTGAAAGATTCTACCTAGCAGTGTATCAAAGCAGATGCTGAGACTCACAACCAAACCTGGGGCAGAGTGCACGGATTCATATGAAAGAAGGGGGAGTTAGTAAGAAGACCTTGAGAGGATGGAAGCACCACAAGGACCAAATATATCTGGGCACAGGGGACTTTTCTGAGACTGATTCTCCAACCAAGGACCATGCATGGATATAACCTAGAACCTCTGCTCACACATAGCCCATGGCAGCTCAGCATCCAAGTGGGTACCCTAGTAAGGGGAACAGGGACTTTCTCTGACATGAACTCAATGGCGGGCTCTTTGACCTCCCTCCCTCCCAACGGGGGAGCACCTTACTAGGCCACAGAGGAGGACATTGCAGCCAGTCGTGATGAGGCCTGATAAGCTGGGGTAAGATGGAAGGGGAGGAGGCCCTCCCCTATCAATGGACTTAGAGACGGACAGGGAGAGGGGAGGGAGAAATTGGGAGGGAAAAGGGAGGGAGCTAAAGCTGGGATACAAAGCAAATAACCTGTAATTAATATAAAAATAAAAATCATAAAAAAGAAAATAAAGGATCATATACAAAAAAAAGTTACAATTATAGGCAAATTCACACCCTCATTTGTTTTTCTCATATACAAAAATCTAAGCAGTAGAATCTGAATTCACCTAAGCAGTCATACACGTGGGTACAGTGTAAAGGGAAGAAAACATAATAAGGAAAGCTGAACATAAAGGGAAGTGGGAAGACTGAATGCAGGTATTGTCATGAGGTATGAAACAGGACATAAAGCTAAATGCTTTTCTATTCTCATCTGTCATAAAAATTTTGGTCTGGATGGTGGCTAAGTACATAAAGTACATTTGGTATTGAAAGTGTACAATCTATTGTGAAACTCCACAGCTTGATTCAAGATGTCTGCTCTGACTGTATAGAAGTTTCTTGAGTTTGTGTATCATCAAATGAAAAAGCAATGAGCTTTTCACTCACAAGCAATTCATTTGGACGAGCAGGTATGTAGAGCTGACACGGTGTTCGTTTGTTTTCTTCTCCTGTTTAGGTTGATGCCACCACCAAAGAGGCACATTTTAAAAGTCTGGTTTTTTCTATACACATTTTTGTTCATATTTATGTACACAACAAGGAAGTTTGTGTATGTTTGATCATGGGGAGTTCTAATTGTTTGTTTGTTTGTTTGTTTTCAAGTCAGATTTCTCTGTGTAGCTCTGGCTGTGCTGAAACTAATTATGTAGACCAGGCTACTCTTAAACTCAGGTATCTGCCTGCCTGTGCCTTCGAGTGCTGGGATTAAAGATGTGTTCCACCATGCCCTTCAAGGGGCAGTTCTTATTATTCCTTCTAGTCTTCCTATAGCTAGCAGCTAGACAGAGTGTGTGCATCTTTCCTAAACAGAAAGAAAGAAAGAAGACTCTTTCACTTTTCTTTGCTTGTGGCAGGACTATACAGTTCTGAACTTTTATTCCTGTATCTATCCTCAAACTCCTTCCTTCTCTTGGGAAGCTCTAATAATGATTGATTATACTAAGATCCTGGATGAATGACCCCACCTTAGACAGGTTTCCAGAGCATAAAGCCCTTTACAGTGCTGAATGCCACAGAATTCTGCAGACAATGTCATAGCATACATTCACCACACCTTTGCATTTTTCAGGAGTGGGAGGAGTGGGCCGTGTAGACTAGGGCCTTCATCTCTATCTTGCTGTCTCTCTAAAATGATTTCTACCACTGCTGAAAGGAACATTGTATAGTTTCTAATGCTCTCTGTGTTTGGGCACATTCCACAATCATAGTTAAGTCTTTCTCCACCTACTTAATCTTTAAAGTCTTTTCTTCCCTCTACACTTTTTCCCTTCCTTCCCTACTCCTATTTTCTTTCTTCTCCCCAGGTCTACTCTCTCTTCTACTGATTTATGATACCTTCTCACAGTTGCCCACACCACAGGAGAGCTGCTTTACAAGCCATCTGGTTTATTCCCCAGACTCTCCAGCAGTGCATGAGTATCATCTGTCTCCGTACCACAAACACCTTGTCAGCCATCTGGATGCCCAACGTGGAACAAACTAACAAAACATTTATGTATACATTTTTACATTTTCTACTCTTTTGAAATGTCCCCATAATGTTTGTGTGTGTGTGTGTGTTACTTTTTATTTAATCATCAAAATGGATCTTCAGTACTAATCAAGCCAGGTTCTCCTGGCTATGCATGTTGCTCTGTGAGAGTTCACTTAAATGCTGACTAGCCTATGGAGTCATCTAGCTGCATCCTTTGTTCAATTCCCACAAGAGCACTTCTCCATGTCTTCCTGTTCCATCTCCATGCTCATCCTAAATTGATCATTTTCCTCTTTCTTCATTGTAATGATTGTAGAAGACATGTTTTCATGTAATTAATGACATGTTTTACCATACTAATTCCTCTCTTTACATTCCTTTAATTTATTTAGTGCTTTCTTTGCTCATTATATGACAAACTTATTATAGAGATGTGGAAGAGCTATCAGAAAAGAGAAATATATAAATTATAATATATAAATGTTTAGTATTCCACAAATGAAAAATTGTGAGAAACTGAAAAATTGTGAGGAAAAAAATGAGTGCGTGAGTAGTCCATCTCTCCTAGGCAGTCGTTTTCACTTTGATAGTAAAATTAACCAGACGGCAAGTGAAAGTACACTCAGTTCTGGTTTTGAAATATGTTTCCTTTCTCACTGTCATTTAATTATTTCTTAAATGTGATATACTTGAGTATGATCACTACTTTTCTTTCTGATGTGAACTTAAACATTTTATATAATTTTATAGATATAATTCTTGAAAATGCAGGATTTGTTGGTTTTTTTGGCTCTTTTAATAATTTTTATTTTAAAATTTTATTAATAGCACTTTATTCACATTGTATCACCCTGTGGTTCCCTCCCTCCTCTTGTCCCAATCCCTCCCTTTCTCTACCCTCTGTATGCATGCCCCTTCCCAAGGGGATGCCCTTCCCCAAGGGGAGGTCTTCCTTTTCTTCCTTCTGATCCTAGTCTATTAGGTCTCATCAGGAGTGGCTGCATTGTCTTCCTCTGTGGCCTGGTAAGGCTGCTCCCCCCTCAGGGTGAGGTGATCAAAGAGCAGGCCAATCAATCCATGTCAGAGACAGTCCCTGTTCCCATTACTATGGAACCCACATGGATACTGAACTGCCATGGACTACATCTGTACAGGGGTCTTAGTTATCTCCATGAACAATCCTTGGTTGGAGTATCAGTCTCAGAAAAGAGCCCTGTGCCCAGAATTTTTGCTTTTGTTGCTCTCCTTGTGGAGTTCCTGTCCTCTCCAGATCTTAGTGTTTCCCACTTCTTTCATAAGATTCTCTGCACTCTACTCAAAGGTTGGCCATAAGTCTCAGCATCTGCATTGAGAGTCTGCATGGTGGAGCCTTTCAGAGGTCCTCAGTGTCAGGCTCCTGACTTGTTCCCTCTTTTCTCCTTCTTCTGATGTCCATCCTCTTTGTCTTTCTGGATAGGAATTGAGCATTTTAGCAAGAGTCCTCCCTCTTGATTAGTTTCTTTAGGTGTACAGATTTTAGTAGGTTTATCCTATATTATATGTCTATATGAGTAAGTATACACTGTGTGCATCTTTCTGCTTCTGGGATATCTCACTCAGGATGATCTTTTCCAGATCCCACCAATTCCCTGCAAATTTCATGATTTCCTTGTTTCTTATTGCTGAGTAATATTCTATTGTGTAGATGTACCACAATTTCTGTATCCATTCCTCCACTGAGGGGGCATCTGGGCTGTTTCCAGCTTCTGGCTGTTACAAATAAAGCTGCTACAAACATTGTTGAACTAATGTCCTTATTGTTTACTTCAGCATCTTTTGGATATATGCCTAGGAGAGGTAGAGCTGGATCTTGAGGAAGCTCTATTCCTAATTGTCTGAGAAAGTGCCAGATTGTTTTCCAGAG
>NW_026590697.1:0-4159 GCF_907164565.1 Psammomys obesus
TGTTTTTGTATTCAGTTTGCAAGTATTTTGTTGAGCATTTTTGCATCAATGTTCATAAGGGAGATTGGCCTGAAATTCTCTTTCTTTGTTGGGTCTTTGTGAGGTTTAGGTACCAAGGTGACTGTGGCTTCATAGAATGAGTTTGGTACTTTTCCTTCTGTTTCTATTTTGTGGAATAGTTTGAAAAGAACTGGAGTTAGCTCTTCTTTGAAGGTCTGGTAGAATTCTGTGCTGAAACAGTCTGGTCCTGGGCTTTTTTTGGATGGGAGATTTTGATGAATGCTTGTATTTCCTTAGAGGATTTAGCACTATTTAATTGATTACCTGATCTTGATTCAGCTTTGGCAAGAGAAATCAATCAAGAAAACTGCCCATTTCATTTAGATTTTCGAATTTTGTGGCATATAGACTTTTGAAGCAAGTAAGTAATTAAGTAAATAAGGAAGTAAGATTGTTGGATTTCCTCAGTGTATGTTGTTAGGTCTTTGTTTTTATTTCTGATTTTGTTAATTTAGAGGTTGTCTCTCTGCCTTTTAGTTAGTTTGGCTAAAAGTTTGTCTATCTTGTTGATTTTCTTGAAGAACCAGCTCTTGGTTTCCTTGATTTTTTGAATTGTTTTATTTGTTTCTAATTTATTGATTTCAGCCCTGAGGTTGATTATTTCCAATTGTCTACTCCTCTTTTGTGTGTCTGTTTCTTTTTCCTTTAAGGCTTCTTAGGTGAGCCATTAAGTTGTTTGAATGAGATGTTTCAAATTTCTTCTTGAAGGCACTTGTTGCTATGAACTTTCATCTTAGCACTACTTTCATCATATTCAAGAACACATAAGGAGGATCCAAGATGGCGGCAATCAGCACACACTGTATTCAGAGGAGCTGAAACTCCAAATTGGTGAGTCAAGGGGATGTGGAACCCAAAACGACTGTACGAGGAGTCCGGGGAGAAAGGGGACAAACCCTGATCTGAGTCCAATAGGACACAGGTCAATCGCGGACATCTCTGTGGACTCCTCCTGGGGAATCTATTCCTGGGCACTTTCCTGTAATGGGCAGAAGCAGTGGCAGAGGTAGCCAAGCCGGCAGGAGCAGTGAAGGACGCCTAGGTACAGCAGCCAACAGAGAAGCTGCAGCCGAGTTACCAGAATTAATCTGGAGTTACTGCAACTATCAGCTGAAGCAGAGGAGGTACCCCACAGTGCACACAGCTTGCCTGCACACAGTGCTGTCTGCTCCAAGCACATGTCTTCCTCCTTGATATTTGAGACTGAGAACACCCAAAGCTGGCATTTCCCCCATGACCTCTGATCTCCAGCCTTGCCTGAGGAGGAAGCAGCAGAGGAAGCACATAACACTTCCCATCTCAGAGAGCAGAGCCCAGCCTTCTGTGCTCACAGCTTCTAGCACAGTGCACAGGGCTGGGCACACAGAGCCCAAAACAGAGTACTTGTCCTGCCTGCAGCATCAGCCCTCAGAGTCCGGCTTGCAGAACCCTCCACAGACTGGAGACCACTGGGTATTCAGGAAACCTGTGCAGGTGCTTTGTGCCCGCCATTTGTGCTTGCTAACCTTGCCAGCATCCACATCTCCTCCTGCGCTTGCTCCCAACCCCCATTGTTGTAGGAAGTTAATAATATTTACTATTGGTTTATCTTGTTGTAATGCTGCTGTTACTCCTCAGCAGCTGTATAACCAAATCACCACACAGAGACTGGGTTTTTAGTTAACCTAGAACACAATGGTGGACAATATTTACTCCCTCCTAAACCTCCAAGCCCTCAGTTTCCTAACATTTAGATATCCTACATTATACTTGCTTTTTGTGACATCTTAGGTCTGGTTCATGCTCCACATCCTCCAAGATCTCTCCTCCAGCTCTGCTCTCCTCTCGCCCCTTCTCCTCCCAACTCCTCTCCTGCCTTCTGGCTCCTCCCATTGCACAACATTGTATCTAGTTGTTTTATTTTGTCCTGTTTACACAAGAGTTGAGACAGGATGCTTATAATGAGTATCACAATGCAATATCCGGATTGAAACCAGAGAGTTGGGGGTGGGGAAATCAGCATTTGAATTAACAAGGGTAAGGCATATACATTTTAAAAGAACATTATACCAACATTTCCCCATTTAAGTCCAATAAAAGGCCCCCCCTTTTTTTAAATACACTAATAATTATGAAAACTGTTAGGTAAAATCTACATGTGCAATGTCTAGTCCATGTGTATTTAGCACATGGAGAGGGTAACTTAGGAAAAAATATCTGATTATCCTATCTATCTTGACAAGTTTAAAGTTCTATACCTAAATTAACTCTTATCCTTATTGGTATTACCTAGATAAAAAGATTTCTCAACTTCTAAACAACTTAAGCTTAAATGTGGTACTGTAACTATTTGGTCTTCAACCCCATCAGAGACTTGAGAAGGAATAAAATTAGTTATGAGAGTAAGATAAGAAGTGCATGTTAGCTGCTTCCAAAAAAGTAAGAAATTGACAGAGACAGTTTGCTGCTGAACAGTTAGTCACCCATAACTCTCTATAACATTGGAGCATCATCTTCAGCCTTCTGGCTCATAATATTTTGACAAACATATATATGAAACAGGAACTATTTAGGACTTGCTTACCCTGTCTTGGCAGGGTTCAGCAGTCGACTTGTCCTGCATTTAAGCTTGCCCATTTTAGACAGAATTTGTCTGTTGTGAAGTGAAGGTATTTTCTTTACTCGAGTGGCTTGTTTGCCACATTTGAAGCCATCTCCATATGGAGGTTCTTCGATGCTCATTATCTTCTTTCAGGTAGGCGGGGTGCTGCCAGGAAATGACTTGTCTCATTGTCAAAGAATCCTTAAAATAGTAAGAACATTTTAAATGCCATATTCTGTAAGTCTCTGAAGTTTTTGAAGACTACCTATCTTTATGTAATTGCTTTGTATACAAAATCATATCTATCTGTCAAACCTATGAGATATACTCCTGTGATAAATTAGACTAGTGTCTGACATGACTATGAGTTGAATAACTAATAATTAACTTGCATACCTAATATCCTAACCACCTTTTAATAATAGTTTAAAAGTATTGGAAGTAACCTTGACTTTCTATCAATATAGTAAAGCTTATACCAATGTATTAAAAATACATATTTTTGCATCAGTATGCAAAATCCTATACCAGAGTTAAAATTAACCTTATTTGGTAATAACTAAATAATAACTAGCTTCCGCTGAGTAGGGTCATGGGATCCTTTTAGGGGCAATATTAATATCATTTGTCAAGAAATACAGAAATAACCAGAAAATCAGCAAATAGAAAATGCAGGAGCAGGATGAACCAGGAGCAAGCAGTCCTCCTCTAAGCAGCCTCATCTTCTTCCTCTGGGCTGTCATATATATACTGCAAATATTTCTCAAAATTCAACAAATTGCAGCTAGCAAAGACCATGGTCTGCATGAGACACTTAACAGATATAGATAAACTAAAACCTCTTTGGAATTTTAAAAAAATATCTTTACATATCATAAACCAAAACATCCACAGTAAGTTTTTGCTTCAATGACATATCTATTGGTGAGAGTGGGTGTTAAAATCTACCATTAAAGGTCAATATGTGATTTAAGCTATAGTAGTATTTATTTTACAAAGTTGGGTGGCCTTGTGTTTCAGGCATAGAATTTTAAAATTGGAATGATATTTTGGTGGGTTTGTACATTGTTAAGTATGTAGTATCCTTCCCATCTCTAATGAATAGATTTTGTTTGAAGTCTAATTTGTTATATATTAAAAATATCTACTACATATATATATAAACATATATATATGTATATTTATATATATTGTTGTGTATAATCTGGGCAGGGATGAGATTATGTATATCCTGTATTTTCAAGTGTATAGTTGACATCCAGAGATTGGAGTTTCCATTACAACATTCGGTAGGGCTGAAATTGTATATAGGTTTTATTTACTATGTCTTCATCATGGAATTCTTATTTTCTCAATCTATGGTGATTTAAAGTTTTGCTGTGTATAGTAGTCTGGCCTGGCATCTCTTGTCTTTTAGATTCTGTAGTGTATCTGCTTAGTTTTTAATATTCTTTCCTCATCCTGTATGCTTAATGTGTAGATTATTATCAGCAGAGGGAACTTTTTCCCCCCGGTCAA
>NW_026590698.1:0-23511 GCF_907164565.1 Psammomys obesus
GAATCTTTTACATGTTACTATTTTTCTAGAATATTATAAAAAATTAGGTTTATGTTTAATGTGTATTAAAATGTGTTCCTTTGTCATTTTCTAGACTTATTAGTGCTAGCAAATGGTGATGCGGTGTCTCCTTATAATGAGATACTTATTTTCACTTTCCTATTATTCACAACATAATATGAACACAAACTAGCTCATATACTACTTATACATGAATGAATGGGAGTAAAATAATTCATCCACTATTTGTCCTCCCTACCTTTATGTGCCATGCAGACAGATAAATATGTGCCATGTGCTTACTGTATGAATTGTACGTGTCAGAAATTCAGCTACTAATAATTGCTTGTTTGAGGGTCTATTCATATGAATAGACAATTTGATGATTTTGTATTTTATCTAGTAATTTAATAAATTATTTTTGCAAAACAATATTCTATGTCACACATAAAGTGTAGTGACTGTTAAAACCTTATAATCAATATTTAGACATAAGAATAAAACAAGAATAACATAAGCATGAGCACACATTTGCCTGACCACACACACACACACACACACACACACACACACACACACACACACACAATGTTAACACTGAATGAAATAAATAAATCTGCTGATGGCAAGATTAGTGAGGCTGTAAATGATTTGAGAAAATCCTGATACTCCCTCTCCAACTCAAAGTCTAAGCACATTTTATGCCTCCTGATCTCATATAGCTTACATTGGAAGATAAACTCAAGTTTTAACTAAATAATATTTTATGACAATGATGGCTTCATTTTATTTTATTTTTAGTATTGAAATTACACAGTTCCACTAAATAGAAGTCTAGGGAAAACCTTGGAGACACCACAGCAAAATCACAGGAAACACTTTTCAGAATTTGGATGTACAAATGAATTATACAATTTAAAATTATGCATCTTATCAACATAACTACATAATAAAATCTATGTCAGAAGGTTAAAAGCTCAACTTTTATTTATTAATTATGAAAATATATTTAAATTGTAGTTTTAAACCAATGGAATTTAAATTTTAATTGTTTTTTTTAAGTTTTATTTTTATTTTTATTTATTTTTTTTCTTTTTAGTTACATTTTGTTAACTCTGTGTCCCAGCTGTATCCCGCTCCCTCATTCCCTCCCCAACCCCACACTCCCTCCCTGGTCTCCTCCCTGCCCCTTTCCAAGTCCACTGATAGGGGAGGACCTCCTCCCCTTTCATCTGACCCTGTTTTATCAGGTATCTTCAGGGCTGGCTGCAAAGTCCTCCTCTGTGGCCTAACAGACTGCTCCTCCCCTGGGGGGGGGGGGGTCAAACAGCCTGCCCTTGAGATCCTGTTAGAAATAGTCCGTGTTCCCCTTACTTTGGAAAACTACTTGGTTACTGAGCTACCACAGGCCACATCCGAGCAAAAGTTCTAGGTTGTATCCATAGATGGTCCTTGGTTGAGTGTCAGTCTCAGAAAAGACCCTGTGCCCAGATATATTTGGTCCTTATAGAGCTCCTATCCTTTCCATATCATACTAACTTCCCTTCTTTCATATGATTCCCTGCACTCTGCCGAGGGTTTGGTTATGAGTCTTAGTGTCTGCTTTGAAACACTACTAGGTAGAGTCTTTCAGATGCCTTTTGTGGTAGACTCCTGTCATAAGTTCAATGCACATCCCATTTGTCTTTCTAAATGAGGATTAATCACCTTCGCCTGTGTCCACTTTCTTGATTATCTTCTTTAGGTGTGTAGATTTCATTATGTTTATCATGTCTTGTAGGTCTATATAAGCGAGTATATACCAAGTTTGTCTTTCTCCTTCTGGGATACTTCACTCAGAATGATCTTTTCTAGATCCCACCACTTGCCTGCAAATTTCATGATTTCCTCCTTTTTGATTGCTGAGTAGTATTCCATTGTGTAAAAATACCACAATTTCTGTACCCATTCCTCCGTTGATGGACATCTGGGTTGTTTCCAAGTTCTGGCTATTACAAATAAAGCCGCTACGAACATGGTTGAACAAATGTCCTTGTTGTGTACTTGAGCAAATTTTGGGTATATACCTAGGAGTGGTATAGCTGGGTCTTGAGGTAGCACTACTCCTAGTTGTCTGAGAAAGCGCCAGATTGACTTCCAGAGTGGTTGAACCAGTTTACATTCCCACCAGCAATGGAGGAGGGTTCCCTTTTCTCCACAACCTCTCCAGCATGTGCTATCACTTGAGTTTTTCATCTTGGCCATTCTGATGGGTGTAAGGTGAAATCTCAGGGTCGTTTTGATTTGCATTTCCCTAATGGCTAATGAGGTTGAGCATTTCTTTAAGTGTTTCTCTGCCATTCGATGTTCCTCTTTCGAGAATTCTCTGTTTAGCTCTGTTCCCCATTTTTTAAGTGGATTACTTGGTTTGTTGCTTTTCTGCTTCTTTAGTTCTTTATATATACTTGATATTAGCCCTATGTCAGATAAAGGGTTGGTGAAGATTCTTTCCCAATCTGTAGGCTGTCTATTTGTTTTGATGATAGTGTCATTTGCTTTACAGAAGCTTTTCAGTTTCATGAGGTCCCATTTATTGATTGTTGCTCTTAGAGTCTGTGCTGTTGGTGTTCTGTTCAGGAAGTTGTCTCCTGTGCCAATGAGTTCTAGGCTGTTTCCCACTTTTTTTCCAGCTGATTTAGAGTATCTGGTTTTATGTTGAGGTCCTTGATCCACTTGGACTTTAGTTTTGTGCAGGGTGATAAATATGGATCTATTTTCATTTTTCTGCATGTAGACATCCAGTTGGTCCAGCACCATTTGTTGAAGATGCTGTCTTTTTTCCATTGAATGGATTTGGCTTCTTTGTCAAATATTGAGTATTCATAGGTGTGTGGGTTTATTTCTGGGTCTTCTATGCGATTCCATTGATCCTCCTTTCTGTTTCTATGCCAATACCATGCAGTTTTTATTACTGTTGCCCTGTAGTACAGCTTGAGATCGGGAATGGAGATACCTCCAGATGATCTGTTGTTGTACAGGATCGTTTTGGAGATTCTGGGTGTTTTGTTTCTCCATATGAAGCTGAGAATCTTTTTTTCAAGGTCTGTAAAGAATTGAGTTGGTATTTTGATGGGAATTGCATTGAATCTGTAGATTGCTTTTGGCAGGATGGCCATTTTCACAATGTTAATCCTACCAATCCATGAGCACGGGAGATCTTTCCATCTTCTGAGATCTTCTTCAATTTCTTTCTTCAAAGACTTGAAGTTTTTCTCAAACAGGTCTTTCACTTGCTTGGTTAGAGTCACACCAAGGTACTTTATGTTATTAGTGGCTATTGTGAAGCGTGTTGTTTCCCTAATTTCTTTCTCAGCCTTTTTGTCTTTGGTATACAAGAGGGCTTCTGATTTTTTTGAGTTGATTTTGTATCCTGCCACTTTGCTGAAGGTGGTTATCAGCTGAAGAAGTTCTCTGGTTGAATCTTTGGGTTCGCTCATGTATACTATCATATCATCTGCAAATAGTGACACTTTGACCTCTTCCTTTCTGATTTGTATCCCCTTGATCTCCTTTAGTTGTCTTATTGCTCTGGCTAGGACTTCAAGTACTATGTTAAAGAGATATGGAGAGAGTTGGCAGCCTTGGCTTGTCCCTGATTTCAGTGGGATTGATTTAAGTTTCTCTCCATTGAGTTTGATGTTGGCTATAGGCTTGCTGTATATTGCCTTTACTATGTTTAGATATGTGCCTTGTATCCCTGATCTCTCCAAGACTTTAAACATGAATGGGTGTTGGACTTTGTCAAATGCTTTTTCAGCATCTAAGGAGATGATCATGTGGTTTTTCTCCTTCATTGTGTTTATGTGGTGGATTACATTGATGGATTTCCGTATGTTGAACCACCCTTGCATTCCTGGGATGAAGCCTACTTGGTCATGGTGGATGATATCTTTGATGTGTTCTTGGATTCGGTTTGCAAGTATTTTATTGACTATTTTTGCATCAATGTTCATAAGAGAGATAGGTCTGAAGTTCTCTTTTTTTGTTGGATCTTTGTGTGGTTTAGGTATCAAAGTGACTGTAGCTTCATAGAATGAGTTTGGTAGTGTTCCTTCTGTTTCTATTTTATGGAATAGTTTGAGGAGAATTGGTGTTAGTACTTCTTTGAAGGTCTTGTAGAATTCTGCGCTGAAGCCATCTGGTCCAGGGCTTTTTTTGGAGGGGAGACTGTTAATGACTGCTTCAATTTCCTTGGGAGATATAGGACTATTCAGTCTTTCTACCTGATCTTGACTTAATTTTGGTAGATGGAATCTGTCAAGAAAGTTATCCATTTCATTTAGATTTTCAAATTTTGTGCCATATAGGCTTTTGTAGTATGACCTAATAATCGTTTGGATTTCCTCAGTGTCTGTAGTTATGTCCCCATTTTCCTTTCTGATTTTGCTGATTTGTATGTTTTCTCTCTGCTTTTTAGTTAGTTTGGCTAAGGGTTTGTCTATCTTGTTGATTTTCTCAAAGAACCGGCTTTTTGTTTCATTGATTCTTTGGATGATTTTATTTGTTTCTAATTGATTGATTTCTGCCCTTAGTTTGATTATTTCCAGCCGTCTGCTCCTCTTGGGTGTATCTGCTTCTTTTTTTTCTAGGTTTTTCAGTTGGGCCATTAAGTTGTTTGTATGTGATGTTACGGATTTCTTCTTGTAGGCACTTAGTGCTATAAATTTTCCTCTGAGCACTGCTTTCAATGTGTCCCATAAATTTGGGTATGTTGTGCCTTCATTTTCATTGAATTCTAGAAAGTCTTTAATTTCTTTCTTTATTTCTTCCTTGACCCAGCTGTCATTGAGTAGTAAGTTGTTCAGTTTCCATGTGCGTGTCGTCTTTTTGTTGTTTCTGTTGTTGTTGATGTCCAGCTTTAGTCCATGGTGGTCAGATAGTATACAAGAGATTATTTCAATCCTTTTGTATCTGTTGAGGCTTGCTTTGTGACCAACTATATGGTCTATTTTGGAGAAGGTTCCATGTGGTGCTGAAAAGAAGTTGTACGCTTTTGAGTTTGGGTGAAAAGATCTGTAGACATCTATTAGGTCCATTTGATTTAGGGATTCTGTGAGTGCTTTTATTTCCCTATTTGGTGTCTGTCTGGTTGATCTGTCCCTTGATGAGAGTGGGGTGTTGAAGTCTCCCACTATTAAGGTATTAGGATCAATGTATGATTTAAGCTTTAATATTGTTTCATTTACGAATGTAGGTGCTCTTGTATTTGGGGCATAGATATTCAAAATTGTGATGTCCTTTTGGTGGATTTTTCCTTTGATGAGAATATAGTGGCCCTCCTTATCTTTTTTGATTAACTTGGCTTGAAAGTCTATTTTATTAGATATTAGGATGGCTACTCCAGCTTGTTTTCTGGAACCATTTGCTTGAAAAACATTTTTCCAGCCCTTTACTCTGAGGTAGTGTTTATCTTTGTTGCATAGGTGTGTTTCTTGGATGCAACAGAATGTTGGGTCCTGTTTCCGTAACCATTCCAATAAAAAGCCAATAAAAAGCCTGTGTCTTTTTATTGGTGAGTTGAGTCCATTAATATTGATAGATAATATTGACCAATGCATGTTAGTTCCTTTTGTAATGGAGTCGATGATCTTACCTTGTTTCATTGTTTGTTTTCTTTTCCTTTTTGTTGGGATATTATCTGTATGCCCTGTTTTCTTGGGTGAATTCGTTTTCGTTGGATTGGAGTTTTCCTTCTAGTATCTTCTGTAGGGTTGGTTTGCTGTATAGATATTGCGTAAATTTAGTTTTGTCATGGAATATTTTGTTTTCTCCATCTATGTTGATTGAAATCTTTGCAGGGTATAGTAGTCTGGGTTGACATTTGTGATCTCTTAGAGTCTCCATGATACTTGCCCAGGCCCTTCTGGCTTTCATAGTTTCTGATGAGAAGTCTGGTGTGATTCTGATAGGTCTACCTTCATATGTTACTTGGCCTTTTTCCCTTGCTGCTTTTAATATCTTTTCTTTGTTCTGTAGATTTAGTGTTTTGACTATGATGTGACGTGATGTGTTTCTTTTCTGGTCTAGTCTATTTGGTGTTCTGTAGGCCTCTTGTATATTTATGGACATCTCTTTCTTTAAGTTGGGAAGATTTTCTTCTATGATTTTTTTGAAAATATTTTCTGGACCGTGGAGCCTGGAGTCTTCTTTTTCATCAATTCCTATTATTCTTAGATTTTGTCTTTTCATAGCATCCTTGATTTCTTGGATATTTTGTGATTGGAATTTTTCTGATTTTACTTTTTCTTTGAGAGAAGTATCAATTTCTGCAAGTGTGTCTTCAGCTCCAGAGATTCTCTCTTCCATTCTGTTGGTGATGCTTACTTTTGTGGTTCCTGATCTTTTCTCCAAGTTCTCCAGCTCAAGAGTTTTCTCATTTTGTGTTTTCTTTATTGATTCTAATTCTGTTTTCATGCCTTGCACCATTTCTTCCATGTGTTTGAATTTGGATTCCTGTCTCTCTACGATGGACTCTATTTCTTTGTTCATTTCCTTTTTGTATGCCACTAATTTTTTCTCTACTTGTGCCTCTATTTTTTTGGCTATGTTTGCCTGTGTTTCTTTAAGGGTTTTGTCTATTTCTTCTTTCTTTATCTCCAATTGACTGGCCAACTCTTTGAAAGATTTGTTCATTTCCTCCTTATGAGCCTCAAATAATTGAGCAAGCATGGCTTTAAGGTCATTTTCCTGTGCTTCTGATGAATTGGAGTATCCATCGATTTTGGGGTTTGCTGGTGAAGTCATGATGTCCTGATTTATGTTGGAAGTGTTCTTTCGCCTACCCCTGGCCATTGGCTTATCTGAGACCTTCCCTGTTTGTTTTTGGATTCTGCAGATCAGACTGGTACTGTCTCTCTCTCGAGTCTGGAGAATTCTTCAGGAAGTTGAGAGAGGTCCCGTGTCCTTAGCGTATGCTGAGGACTAGCTGTACCTGTGGGAGGAAAGTACGCAGGTGCAAACAGAGGCAAATGCAAGCGTGCGTGCGTGCGTGTGTATATGTGTGTGTGTGTGTAAGTGGGTGTGGGCGTGTGTCTCGAGGGACAGAGTGATGGCTAATGTTGAACCCTTGAGTGTGTGGGAGGGGCTCTGCAATGTATATGTCGCAGGCGCTAGTGATGATCGCAGCACAATTTCTGGCATTAACTGCCTTAACTCCTCAATTAGACCCACAGAGCAGGAACTTCAATGTTCCAAGTGCCCCTCTGTTTCCCAAAGTGGGTATATGGGTGGGAGGGGGTTCGATGCCTGGCTTCTGTTTTAGAAGAACCCAGGATCAGTGGAGCTGCAGATTCTCAAGAGTGCACTCACTTACAGGCAGGACACTTGGCAGAGATCGGTGTATCTGGGCTGTCTGCTCTCTGGTTTGGCCCTGCTTCTTTGATGTGCTCCGCCAGTTCCGTGCTGCTGTCACTGCCAGGTTATGAGGTCTTGCTGCAGCTGGAGATTTCAGGGTGGTCACGTCAGTGGGAATCGGGGTAACCAGCCTTTCTGTTCTCTGTTTTGGCCCTGGTTAGTCTTAAACTGGAGGGCTGATGTGCCCCGCCAGCTCAGTGCTGCTCCGCCGCCAGGTTAGAAAGTCCCGCTGTAACTGGAGACTGGGTTGCTAGTCCAGATGCTTTCTGGGAAGTCCTGGGGTCTCTTTACTGTGCTCTCCAAGCATCGGAGGCCCAGCGCCTGGTGTGTCTAGCTTGTATGGCGTTTCTGTCTGGTTTTGGTGAGTATATAGCGTATTCTCTGTCACTGTGGGATTGGGCGGGCCGAACCGTCAGTGATGGCGATCCTGCGGAGCTAGTATGGCGTCTAGCAGACTCGGGCCCTGGGAGGATGTTGCAGCTGCTGGGCTAATCTGGGGCTCCAAGACACAGTACTGCTGGCCTTTGCCAATAAAGGGCTTGGGGCTCCGCCTCCGTGGCTGCAGGCCCCAGGCAGTTAGGTCTGTGCTGAGAAAGGCGAGTCCGCTGTGCTGGGGAGGAGGGAGGTCTCCAAAATATTCTTTTAAATAAATATGCAGACACTAAAAATTATGATTTCATGCATACGTGCAACCATTTCAACAACAAAAAATGTCATAAAAATATCTCAATCCTAAATTGATTAATGAATACATTCTTAAGTCAGAACATACCTGTGGTTTGTGATTCCTAATGCTTTATATATTATTGTTTTTGTCTTCAGGATACATAAAACTACTATTGGAGAAATTCTAAATTGTTTAAATAATCCTAAAATGTTGGTTTTTGTCACTGAATATATTTAGTTTGAAACTCTTACAGATTCAGCTTATTTGTATCTTGAGTTCAAATGGTTTTGTGCTAACAAAATCTTCAGTTTATTAAAAGTCATATGTCTTTGTTAAATATATTTCATAATAAATTAGATATTTGTCTTCAAAAGGCGTGATATTCTAACTGCTAGCAAAATCTTCACGTCTCCACCATTATAATGACATGCTCTTTTGAAACAGAGATATTTAGTTTGGGGAATAGAAAATGACAGAAACAAAGAAGAAAAAAATACTCTAGATATAGGAGGTGACAATTATCTACCTAAGGTAGGCAGGAAAATGAATCTTCCTCAAAAATAAGCTTCAGGTAAAAAAAAAAAAAAAAGGTGCAAAAGGTCTCATTTCCACAGTTGTTGGTGATATTGATCATGTTCTGGAGAATTTCTTAAATGCACTGACTGTACTTTGAGCGCATTCCCCCTACGATCCTCTCTTTATCTCTTCCCCTTCTTCTTTCTCCCACTTGATAATTTGAATATCTTCCTCTTTGAAACCTCCATCCAGATATTGTATCAAATTTTAATAATTTTTTTTACTGCATTCTTATTATTTTCCTACTGATTTGTTTTGGTTCCATAGTAGCTATGATGTCTTGGGTTTTTGCATATGGTATAATTAATATAGTAAAATATGTACAGGATAAAGGTTTTCAGGTTGAGAATCACAAAAAATCTTGGTTAATATAACTGCTATTATTTGATGTTTGTATGTTGTATTCATGACTATTAATATCAAATTATATCTGCCAAAGTTTTCACAGTTTTTATATAAATTAAAAATAAAATAATAGAAAAGAAAACGAAGTGCCACTATAAGGTCCCAGCCATTTCTGAACTCAGACACATCCTGTCAATATTTTTTTCTTTTCTTACGACTTCTAATTCATCATTAATTATTCACACTGTAATTCATAAATAATACTCTCTTAAGCACATCATTCTGCTTATTAAACATTTATCTCAGGCATGATGTTGAAGAGCATCTGTGTTCAGTGTTTTCTGTTTGTGATTCTAACTCCTAAATTGTGACTTAGAAATAATGTGGAAATAATGTGGATATATATATATATATATGTATATATATATATATATGTATGTATTTGTATTTATATATATATGTTTAACATATTTATTTTAAAATCCAATCCACATAACAACAGTATGATATCTTAGTATGTATCAAGTTATAGATAATATGGTATTATATATATGTTTAATATATATAATATGTTTAATAGGCTCTATGAAAAAATACCATTAATATGGGTTCTGACGTATGTAAAAACCATATATCCATTCACATTACTTACATAGAAAGAAAAAAAATCATCTCCTTACTTAAGACATTTTCAACCACTTCATCTTTCTCTGCTCAAGTTTATTAAGATAAAACAATGAGGAAGATATGTGATGTCATGGAAATAAGACCACACATGAAAAATAAGTTCATGACATACTATATAGTTGAATAAAACTCTAACTGCAGCTGCATCTCCTGTGTTGGTTTTTTCTGGCTTTAATTACTGTATCCTGTGTGAACACATTCCAGAATGGTAATACATCACAGAGAATCTTCTGTTTTGCAAAGGAGCATTTAAGGGATGCTCTGAAGAGTGTCAGAATTGTGATAAAAATCTATGGAGAAGAATGCTTCTTTTGAAAAATTATTTTAAATTTTCCACTTATGTTACTTGTGTTAACTATATCTAGCCATTTAGAAAACATTTTTTTTTGTCTCTCCAACAACTTTTTCCAGATACTTCCAAAATCCATACTCACTTCAGTTTTTTTTTCTCTTAAGAATAAAATAAAATCAATCCCACAAAAAAAAAAAAAAAACCAGTAGGAAAAAACAAACAAACCCCACCAAAACAAAAGAAAAAGTGCAAAAAACCCCACGGAGTCTATTTTATGGTAGTCAACTACTCCTGGGCATACAGCCTGCTCTAGAGTGTGGTTAAAAGACCCTTTGGAGAGAACTAATTTTTGCTTTCCTAGTAGCTATCAATTGTAAATTGCTTCTTATTCATGGGTGGGAATTTGTGTGTACCTCTGATACTCATTTCTGGAATTTTGTATGTTTTTCACCATTGTAGGTCTCGTGCTGTCACTGCCACTGTGAGTTCATACGTGAATCACCCTTGTTGTATCTGGAAGACACTGTTTCTTGCTGTCATTTGTGCTGCCCCTCACCTACCCAGATAAAGTATTTATGCTGCAGGTATAGACATAAAGTCATCCCTGGAGGCTAAGGGTTGGTGGTTTCTAAAGAGGAGCTGCTTAAATGTTTGGTTGTTTATCTGGCAAATTCGTCTGTTGAAAAAGTAGGTGAGGAAGTTAAGGACTATAGGAGCAAAGAAGAGTAAGAGGGTAGTGATAACAAGGAGTCACTAAGCCATCTCAGGGAGTCAGAGTTAAGTGTTGTCTGTTTAAAAAGCCTGTTCGATAGTTTGGTTAACTTGTTAATATTTTTTTTCAAACAAATCAGATTCATTGATATGACAGCATGATATCTTAGTAGGTATTTTATTTCCCTGGGAAATAAGCAGGTACCTCATTTTTCTATGTCACAGATCTAAGGCTCAGTAGTGCTACAAGGAAACCTGACCTAGGAAATTAATTGTCATTGAAGGGAGGCAAAAGACCCAGTGGTGGAGTCTAGAGTGAACTATATTTTAGTTTCAAAATCATGGGCAGTGAGAACCAAGGGTTCAAGGGCACCACAGGATGTGCCTATCAAAATGGTGGTTAAGATGAGATCCAGCATGACAGTTAGAAAGTTCTTGAGAAAAGCCAGCAGAACTCTGGTCAGTCCATGTAGAATTAGTTAGGGATGACCATCGCAAGAAAGCAAGGTTTGTTCATGTTTGGAGCTATACAGTTAGAGAGACTCCAACTCCCATTATACCAGAACAGCCTTCCATGGGGAGTCTTCCTGAGAGCTGAAATGCAGACCTCTTGAGAGCAGGGTGACACTATGTGTTAGGAGAAAGAGAAGGAAAATAACCAAGTTTTCTTGGTAGACATAGATAAGTTCAAAGATTCTAGTTCCTACACAGGGACCTGGATGGCTGAGAGGAGATAGGCATTTGTCCCCAAGGGAGAAGAGGTAACAGCGCTGTTCTCAATTGGGCTTACAGCTAAGAGGAGGCATTGTAAGAAAGAACAAAAAAAAACAAAAACAAACAAACAAACAAAAAAAAACAAAACAGGGGAATCTGGCATGAGAGGAATTGGTGAAGCTGAGCAGAGAGCTTCTTGGATGATCTGGACCCAAGGGGCAAACTGGGGAAATAGGAGAGTACAGAGGTAGGTGGTGAGGTCAGTGTGATTTGATTGTATCAGAGATCTTTGTGGGTGCAGCACCTGTTCAGAGTGTTAGATGTCTGTACAAATAGCAGAGTCTAGGGACCAGTTAGCAGTAGATCTTAATTGTGCTTGCAGGTGTGGACTAAATGTGTAAAGCTTACCTGAGACCGCAGTGACCCATCTGCTCTCCCATGGATCTGTTGTATATTAGAAGTTATTTATTGATTTTCTTAAGTAGCTTAAAGGAGCCTGAATAGAGTCCAGTACTGCATGTCCAATGAACTCTACAGGAATGGTAGGGACCTCCCCTCCATTCAGGGTATATAAGTTTGATCAAAGGTCAAGGAGGCATGATGCTTGGGGATTTTGAAATAGAGCTGGGCTAGATAGAGATTGTTACTAGGATACTGCATCCAGTAGTGGGACAGAAGTAGAATCCTTTTGGCCAGTGAGGGCTTCTTTTACTTGGAGCTGCCAGGTATACTGGCTATTATGTAAGTGGAGGAGAAATGGAAATAGAAAGAGAAAGATCTTGCTTGGGAATAGGAAGCAATGAAAGACAGGTTTTCCTGAGGTCCTGTGAGTGAGGGTGAGAATGTGGAGTGTGGCAGACGAATGGTGTGGGAAGAAAACAAAATAAAGGGTTTGATGGGGCATGTGAACCCAATATGGGATTTCTGAGTCTTACTGTGGTTTTAGTAGTAAGCATCATGGTATAGGGACCCTGCCACTTGGATTTGACTGATTGGGAGAGGCCAAAAGAATGTTATCTCCAGGTTGTAGTGGGCAAGCAGGAAGTGGTGTGGGGAGAAGGCAGTTAGAATGTGTCCAGATAAATGACTGAATAGTCTGTAAGAGAGGAAGTAAGAGTTCTTCAGTTATAGGAGGGCAAGACATGACTAAGAAGGGATTCCTAAGCATGGGTTCAAAAATGGGGAGACCATGTGGTTTGGTGGCATATTTTAGAAGTGAAGGAATGCTAGGAGGAGAAAGAGTGTGTTTAAATCTAAATGTAGTTGGAGACAAAGTTTAGTCAGGGTTTCTTTAAATATTCTATTAGTGTGTTCTGCCTTTCTAAAAGATTGAGGGTGGTAAGAGATGTACAATTACCAGGGAATCTCTGGGGCTCAGGTAAAAGCTTAGATAATATGTTAGGTGAATTCAAGGCTGTCATCAGATTAGAATGGGGGGATTCTAAATTAGGAGATAATATTAATTATTAAAATATTTATTATAATTTTTGGCATCTTGTTGGTTGTAGGGAATTCTTCAATACAGGCAGAAAAGTTATTAATGCAGATCAGGTGATATTTAAAACATTTGACAGTACACATTTGTGTAAAATTGACTTCAGGTCACATCTAGTTATAAAAAAATATCAGGCTTGGTGGGTCAGGAGGCATCAGACACTAAGGCATAGCCAACAATAAAAGGTGGCCTTTCTGAAGGAAAGAGCTTCCATCTGTGTAGAACATAAGGTAAGAAGTAGGCAAATAACCTTCTGTATGTGTGTAGGGTGAGGCATAAGACATCTAGGGTTTCAGTGCATAAGTGAAAGGTATTGGGAAAGAGTAGAGTGGAGAGGTTTAGTGGTGAACAGATCTGAAAGGAGAGAAAAGTGTTTTCAATGAGAGAGTTTTTCAGAAACAGAGTGTAGGAAGGCAGAGAATAGAGTCTTTTATAGGTGAGAAGAGGGTTATGGGAATACATAGTCAGTGGAATTCCCAAGATTAGTTTGTTAGATTCAGTGATGAGCAGAGAAGCCATGGCAAAGGATGCTGTGTTTTCTACCATGATAACAGACTAAACCTCTGAAACTGTAAGCCAGCTCGAACTAAACATTTTTCTTTATAAGAACTGCTGTGGCATGGATGTTTTTTCATAGAAATAAATCCCAAAGTAAGATAAAATTTTCAGCCAATATTAGGGTATTGAAGGGAGGGGAGGTGGCCCTGAGAAGGTCTTTTGATAGGAGGGTCTTAATGATTAGGTTCATTATGCAGAAAATAGATAGTGGCTGAGAACACTGTGGTCTGGAAATACAGATAAACAGAAGGTGAATTCTGATAGTAATGGTTTTATGGTATGAGATCAAAATGGGGGAGGTGGTGTTCCACACCTTGATAATGAAAGGGGGTAACAGAAAAGGTGTGTGAGAGAATGAGGCAGGTTGAGAGCCGGCTGCTGTAGTCTCTTTGGTAGCAGGAGACAGTAGAGGTACAAGGGGTCTGTGGCAAAATTCCTAGGGTATAAAGTAAAAGTTGTGCCTGATTTGGAGTCTTGGCTAAGGAAGGGAACTGGACACAAGGAGATAAGGAGGAACAACTGGGAGAAGATAAGGCTGTTGAAAGCACAGGCCAGGAAAAGTATCTGGAGATTTAAGAAAGTAGGATGGGGTTTTTGTGAGCTGCATATGAGCACTGACTCCTTCCCACTGTGCCAGGATTTAAAGAGAAATGCTAGCAGAAGGCTAAGGAGGGGGTATATAAGCAGGGTCAAAGGCAGGGTATTTGGATTCAGGGCTAGAGAGAGCAGAGGCAACTGGCAGAAGTTTTGATAAGTAATAGGATGTGAGTTGGAAAATAGGAAGTATAAAAGGAAGGCTTAGAGTGAATGTAGGAGAAGGTAGAGACATAGGTGTTTGAGGAGGACCTTGTGCACTATGTTTTCAGATGTTGATTTCAGTGCTCTGAAAAGGAATGCTCCCCAGTTATCTCTGATTGGTTAATAAAGATGCTGAAGCTGTGACTGGGCAGAGGAGAGGTAGGTTCGGCTTAGGTTCTGGGGCTTTGGAAACAGGAGAGAAAGGAGTTACCATGGTGCATGATGGACGATGAGCACATGGCCATGAGGGCAGACTGATGCAACAGAAGCAACACAGACAGGACAACTTATTGGCAAGTAACTTGGGATGTGCAGCTGGGAGATAACAAAATAGCTTAAAGGGTTGGTACCTACTCAATACCAGTGTTTTAGGTTTATAAAATAAATCATAGTCCTTCTATGTCACTTATATTGGGAGCTAACCTGGTTAAAGTAAAAAACATGTTTCTTTATTAATTCCATGTTACACATAAGGATCTCTCTCCAGCTGCATATGCGTTCACAGAAATTGTACAAGTCTCCATTAATGGCATTGGAATTAAAGAAGTTGTTAGGTGTCTATCTATTTGATTATCTAAGGGGTATAACTGCTAATCTTGAGTGAGATGCACAAATCTAGAGGAATTAATGTAAAATGTGAGTTTGAGTCACTTGAGGTTGTCAAGGGAAGAGAAAGGAAGGGAAGCAGTAGGGTTGGAGGTGGAAGTCCCCACTGAAAGAGGCAATCATAGTCTGAGGTCAATGTCAAAGACATTGCTGAAAGGGCAGTCTTGAACTTTGAGGAGGAAGTCATAGAAAGAGGATGCATTATAAAACTAACATTTATTGGCCTGATGTAATTGTCATCTCAAGACTTACTGATGAATAAGCTCACCCTTTCTAGTTCTTTTCTGAACTCTGGCCGGCTGGCTCAACTCAGCTGTTATGGATCAAAACTCTTTTCCACGTTCTCTGATTCAAACTTAGCTTTTGACTGAATTGCTTTGCTTGACCTCAAACTAACTCTGGTATTATGTTCTAATCTTCTGGCTCCTTCTCATTCTCTGGCTCAATCTATCTTCACCTGTGTCCAGCTTGTTCTTCTGCAACGTGTCTCTGTAAAACTGTTTCCGTAAAACTGCTTCATTCCTCTCTTTCTCTGTACTGCTCTCTTAAGTCGCCTCTCCTTCTTCTCTCTTCTCTTTGCCATTCATAAGAATCTCCAACTCTTTCTGTCAAATATTTCTCTGACTCATCACTTTGTCTGCCTTTCAATTAGAAGTCATTTTCAAACATGGCTGCTTATATAGATTAACCATACTTACATTGTTTGGAATTAGAGTTGTGTACTAAAAACAACTAGCCAGAGTAGCCATGCTCTGGATTACAGTTCTTCTGCAGGGGCTTTCCATGATTCTTTCAACAGGAGTATGGAGGAATGTCTATGAAAACTCAGATACCTGTTGGCAGGATATTAAGGACACAAAATGTAGTTAATCTAGATTTTCATGATTAACTGCCAGGTTCTGGAGACAATTGCCTGCCTCAAAACCAAGAAGAATGAGCTTAAAAGGGTGCTCAGAGGGGGGGGGGTCAAAATGACGGTGCCTGGAGAACAGTGTGTCTGAGAAGCGGGACAACACTCTACGTGCAACGACCAGGAGACTGAACTCTGGGCCCTAAAACTACAGCGATCATGTTTCCCAGATGAGGGGAGGCTCCCACAGCGTGTGAATCGGTCGGGTCCACTCTCCGGCCGCCCAGCCAGAACCCGGAAGAGATCCCAGGTAATGGGCATTGGGTCTCCTGGCCAGAGCCGCAAACCTGCGTGTCCCAATCTCTTTCCCAGGCTGATAGGTGGGCACAAGGGTGCCAGAGACTGGGAGTCCCAGTCGCAAGAAAACCCCACAGGAAAGGAAAGTTGAGAGACTGATCACTGGTCACCCAGTCTTTCCCTGGAAGGAGTCTTGCAGACCACGGGTACCCACCACCATCACAACTGAGCTCCCGCAGCCCAGAGAGCTGCACGCACAGCTCACCTGTACAGAAGAGCTGTGCGCCCCAGTGTGACAGAACCTGGAAATCCCTGTCCAGAGAGGGCCTCACAGGGAAGGAAGGAAACCGTGTTGCTTGGATCATCTAGGCTTTGCCTGGGGAAAGTCTTGCAGACCTCAGATCGTAGATAGGCAAGTACGCGCCGCCATCACTGATCTGGGCCAAGCGGGGAGCACAGAGTTGTTGGGAACCCAGCACCCACAGACTAGTGGGCGCGAGAGACCTGCTTTGTACCAACTACTACATACAGACAGAACTGTGTGCCCCAGGACACCAGAGTCTTGGAGTCACTGTCTGGAGGAAACCTCACAAGAAACAAGGAACTAAGCAAAGGGGACAGACTTAGGCAACCCAGTATATCCCCAGAAAAGGTCCCACAGACTGGCTCAACCCAAGGACCTGCTGTGCCCCAGATAGCCTGCTGTTACCAGGAGAGCAGTACTCACCCACCGCAGATTACCCCTTGGGTTCTGGGACACAGAGCCCCAACCTCAGACCTACAAAAGACTGGGAACCCCAAGATCAACCCTCAGATACTGCTCCAAGGGACAACCAGTTGTCTCTAACAAAACCGACCAAACAATGGGACACTCAGGTTACAGCAGCTGATCACTAAATTTACAGCAAGAAACCGAGAAGCAGGGCAGATGTCTCCAGGACTTCTCCCAGTGAGAGGAGAGCCCTCTCAACTAATAAGGACCACAGTTACCACCCAGGTTTCTATGTCTGAGGTGAGCTGTAGCAACTCCTGAAAAACACTGGCCATCCAGTGACTATACCCAAAAAGCTGAGAAGTCTTCCTTCAGGAAAAACCATCTTCCTGCCAAAGGGATTCTCTCCACCACAGGATTCCAGGAACCACCAGAAACTAACTTCAAACACCTAAGATAGCCCAATGGGTAGAGGACAGCGTAAAAGTTCAACCAAGAAAAGTCAGAACAATATGGCATCTCCAGATCCCAGTTATCCAGGGGCCTATAGCCCTAGACACCCCAGCATAACTGAAATTCAAGGAGATGACCTAACATCTATGCTCATGAAGGAGATAACAGAGGAAACAAATACAATACAAAAGAAATAGAGGAAGCTGCAGCCAAACAGTTTGTGGCCTTTAGAGAGGAAATGCTTAAATCACTGAATGAAATAAAAGAAACAGTGGATTGTTCAAACAAACAGCTGAAGGAATTGATGGAAAAACAGAAAAATACAGCCAGACAGATGAAGGAAATCAACAAAACGGCTCAAGATCTGAAGATAGAATTGGAAAAATTAAAAAAAAAAAAAACCACACAAATGGAAGAAATTGTGGAGACAAAGAACTTAGGGAAGAAAGCAGGAACTACAGAGGTTAGCATAACAAATAGGCTACAAGAAATGGAAGAAAGAATCTCAGGTGTGGAAGATACAATGGAAAAAATAGATGTGTCTGTAAAAGTAAATGTTAAATCTAAAAAATTATTGGCACAGACCGTCCAAGAAATTCAAGACAACATAAAAAGACAAAACCTAAGAATAATAGAAATAGAGGGAAAAAAAGATTTCCTGCACCAAGGACCAGAAAATATTTTCAACAAAATCATTGAAGAAAATTTCTGCAACTTAAAGGAGAGACCAATAAGAATACAAGAGGCCTACAGAACACCCAACAAATTTGACCAGAAAAGAAAATCCTCCCACCACATAATAATCAAAACCATAAGTATACAGAACAAAGAAAAAATACTAAAAGCTGCAGGAGAAAAAGGCCAAGTAACATAATGGCAAACCCATTAGAATCACACCTGACTTTTCAACAGAGAATATGAAAGCCAGAAGACCTGGACGAATATCATGAAGACCTTAAGAGAACACAGATGTCAGCCCAGGCTACTATACCTGGGAAACTCAGTAGCAAAACTCAGTCCTTATAGGCAGAGAAAACAAGATATTCAATGACAAAAACAAATTTCAACAATACCTACACACAAATCCAGCATTACAGAAGACACTGGAAGGGAAAATACAACCAAAGAAAACTAGCTACTTTCAAGAAAACACAGGAAATAAATAACCTCACTACAGTAAAACAAAAAGCAACCAAGCACACGACAGTATGATCACAGCCAACATCAAATTCAAAGGATCTAACAGCCACTAGTCATTAATCTCTCTCAACATCAATGGACTTAATTCTCCAATAAAAAGACACAGACTAACAGAATTGATGCATAAACAAAACCCAGCAATCTGTTGCATACAAGAAACACACCTAAGGCACAAAGATAGACATTACCTGAGGGTAAAGGGATGGAAGACGGCTTTCCAAGCAAATGAACCCAAGAAACAAGCAGGAGTAGCCATTCTAATATCTGATAAAATAGACTTCCAACCAAAATTAATCAAAAGAGATGGGGAAGGACACTTCATACTCATTAAGGGAAAATTCCACCAAGGAGACATCACAATCCTGAACATCTATGCCCTAAGTACAAGGGCACCCACATTTGTGAAAAAAACATTGATAAAACTTATACCACACATAGATCCCCACACACTAATAGTGGGAGACCTTAAAACCCCACTCTCAACAAAGGACAGGTCAACTATACAGAAATTAAACAAAGAAACAAAATCTCTAACAGAGGTCATGAATCAAATGAACCTCACAGGCATTTACAGAACCTTACACCCAAACACAAAAGAATTTACCTTCTTCTCAGCACCTCATGGAACCTTCTCCAAAATAGACCACATAGTTGGTCACAAAGCAAGCCTCAACAGATACAAGAAGATTGAAATAATCCCTTGTATTCTATTTGACCATCCTTGGAATAAAACTGGACCTGAACAACAACAGAAATAACAAAAAGCGTACACACATGGAAACTGAACAGTTTGCTACTAAATGACAGCTGGGTCAGGGAAGAAATAAAGAAAGAAATTAAAGTCTTCCTAGAACTCAATGAAAATGAAGACACAACATACCTAAACCTGTGGGACACAATGAAAGAAAGCAGTGTAAGAGGAGAGTTCATAGCACTAAGTGCCTTTAAGAAGAAATTCGAGAGAGTGCATTCAAGCAACTTAATGGCCCACTTAAAAGCCTAGAAAAAGAAGAAGCAGACACACCAAAAACGAGTAGAGGCTAGAAATAATCAAACTCAGGGCTGAAATCAACCAATTAGAAACAAAGAAAACAATTCAAAGAATCAATGAAACCAAGAGCTGGTTCTTTGAGAAGATCAACAAGATCGACAAACCCTTAGCCAAGCTAACTAAAAGGCATAAAGACACCATCCAAATAAACAAAATCAGAAATGAAAAGGAGGACATAACTACAGACACTGAGGAAATCCAAACAATCATTAGAACTTACGTCAAAAGTCTATAAGCAAAAAATTTCAAAATCTAAATGAAATGGACAATTTTCTTGATCGATTCCTCTTATCAAAGCTGAATCAGGACCAGGTAAATCAATTAAATAGTCCTATATCCCCCAAGGAAATAGAAGCAGTCATCGAAAGTCTCCCATCCAAAAAAAGCCCAGGACCAGATAGATGGTTTTGGTGCAGAATTCTACCAGACCTTCAAAGAAGAGCTAATTCCAGTTCTCTTCAAACTGTTCCACAAAATAGAAACAGAAGGAACATTACCAAACTCATTCTATGAAGCAACAGTCACCTTGGTACCTAAACCTCACAAAGACCCAACAAAAAAAGAGAATTTCAGGCCAATCTCCCTTATGAACACTGATGCAAAAATACTCAACAAAATACTCACAAACCAACTACAAGAACACATCAAAGATATCATCCACCATGACCAAGTAGGCTTCAACCCAGGTATGCAGGGGTGGTTCAATATATAGAAATCCATCAATGTGATCTACCATATTAACAAACTGAAAGAAAAACAACCACATGATAATATCCCTAGATGCTGAAAAAGCATTTGATAATATCCAACATCCATTTATGTTTAAAGTATTGGAGAGATCAGGAATACAAGGCACATATCTAAACATAGTAAAGGCGATATACAGTATGCCTATAGCCAACATCAAACTGAACGGAGAGAAACTTAAAGCAATCCCACTGAAATCAGGGACAAGACAAGGCTGCCCACTGTCTCCATATCTCTTCAACATAGTGCTGGAAGTCCTTGCTAGAGCAATAATACAGTTGAAGGAGATCAAGGGGATATAAATTGGAAAGGAAGAAGTCAAATTAACACTGTTTGCAGATGATATGTTAGTATACGTGAGTGACCCAAAAACTCTACCAGGGAACTCCTCCAGCTGATAAACACCTTCAGCAAAGTGGATGGATACAAAATTAAGTCAAAAAAAAAAATCAGTAGCCTTCCTGTATACAAAAGACAAAAGTGCTGAGAAAGAAATTAGGGAAACAACACCCATCACAATAGCCACAAATGACATAAAGTACCTTGGAGTAACCCGAATCAAGCAAGTCAAATACTTGTATGAAAAAAAAAATTCAAGTCTTTGAAGAAAGAATTAGAAGAAGATATGAGAAGATGGAAAGATCTCCCATGCTCATGGCTTGGCAGGATTAACATAGTAAAAATGGCCATCTTACCGAAAGCAATCTACAGATTCAATGCAATTCCCATCAAATTACCAACACAATTCTTTACAGACCTGGAAAGAAAAATTCTTAACTTCATATGGAATAACAAGAATCCTCTACAATAAAAGATCTTCTGGAGGCATCTCCATCCAGATCTTAAGTTGTACTATAGAGCAACAGTTTTAAAAACTGCATGGTACTTGCATAGAAACAGAATGGTGGATCAGGGGAACCGAACAGAGGACCCAGAAATAAACCCACACCCTTATGTACAAAGACTCCACAACCATTCAATGGAAAAAAGATAGCATCTTCAACAAATGGTGCTGGTCCAACTGGATGTCTACATGTAGAAAAATGAAAATAGATCCATACTTATCACCCTGCACAAAACTGGAGTCCAAGTAGATCAAAGACCTCAACATAAAACCAGACACATTAAATCGGCTAGAAAAAAAAGTTGGGAATACTCTAGAATTCATTGGTACAGGAGAAAACTTCTTGAACAGAATACCAACAGCACAGGCTCTAAGAGCAACAATCAACAAATGGGACCTCATGAAACTGAAAAGCTTCTGTAAGCAAAGGACACTGTCATCAAAACAAAACAACTGCCTACAGATTGGGAAAGAATCTTCACCAACCCTTTATCTGACAGAGGTTTCATATCCAGTATATATAAAGAACTAAAGAAGCTGAAAAGCAGCAAACCAAGTAATCCACTTAAAAAATGGGGAACAGAGCTAAACAGAGAACTCTCTGAAGAGGAATTTCCAATGGCAGAGAAGCACTTAAAGAAATGCTCAACCTCATTAGCCATTAGGGAACTGCAAATCAAAACAACCCGGAGATTTCACCTTACACCTATCAGAATGGCCAAGATCAAAAACTCAAGTGACAACACATGCTGGATAGGTTGTGGAGAAAGAAGAACCCTTCTCCACTGCTGGTGGGAATGTAAACTTGTACAACCACTCTGGAAATCAATCTCGCGCTTTCTCAGACAACTAGGAATAGCGCTTCCTCAAGATCCAGCCATACCACTCCTAGGCATATATCCAAAAGAGGCTCAAGTACACAAAAAGGACATTTGCTTAACCATGTTGGTAGCAGCTTTATTTGTAATAGGCAGAAGCTGGAAATAGCCCAGATGCCCCTCAACTGAAGAATGGATGCCGACATTGTGGTACATCTATACAATGAAGTATTACTCAGCAATGAAAAATAAGGAAGTCATGAAATTTGCAGGTAAATGGTGGGACCTGGAAAGGATCATCCTGAGTGAGTTGTCCCAGAAGCAAAAAGGCACATAAGGTATATACTCACTTGTATAGACATACAACATCGGATAAAACCGCTAAAATCTGTACATCTAAATAAACTAAGCAAGAAAGAGGACCCTAACTAAAATGCTCAATCCCCATCCTGAAAGGCAAAGAGGATGGACATTAGAAGAAGAAGAAAACAGGAAACAACCTAGGAACCTGGTACAGATGGCCTTTGAAAAGCCTCTGCCCTGCAGACTATGAAAGCAGATGCTGAGCCTGATGGCCAACTGTTGGGCAGAGTGAATGGAATTTTATGTAAGAAGTGGGAAATAGTAAGAGCTGGAGAGGACAGGAACTCCACAAGGAGAGCAACATTATCAGAAAATTTGAACACAGGGGTCTTCCCAGAGACTCATACTTCAACCAAGTACCAGGCATGGAGATAACCTTGAACCCCTGCACAGATGTAGCCCATGGCAGTTCAGTGTCCAAGTGGGTTACATAGTAATGGGAAGAGGGACTGCCTCTGACATAATCTGATTGGCCTGCTCTTTGATCACCTCCCCCTGAGGGGGGAGCAGCCTTACCAGGCTACAGAAGATGACAATGCAGCCACTTTTGATGAGATTTGATAGACTAAGATCAGAAGGAAGGAGAGGTGGACTTCCCCTATCAGTGGACTTGGGGAGGGGCATGCATGCAGAAAGGGGAGGGAGGGTGGGATTGGAAGGGGAGAAGGGAGTGGCTTATGGGGGGATACAAAATGAATAAAGTGTAATTAATAAAAGTTAAATAAAAAATTTTTAAAAAAAGGTTGCTCAGAGAACTCCACTGTGGCAGCTGAACACCATGTTTGGGTCCATTTTTTAGATCCCACAAAACAGAGGAGGGTTGCCAGAATATCAAACATTGGCTGTTAATGTCAACTCAAGTTGCAGGGTAGGCTTTCCCTGCAGTTGGCATGTATTCCTACTGCCAATTGCCAAGACACCTTTAGAACAGAGCTATAATCCTTTTGCCAAAGCAGAGTTTTCACTGCCGGTAACTCCTCCTGCCAGATTAAGAATATAAGACTTTAGCTGTGGCAAATAACGGCCTTGCAGAGTTGAGCTATTACACTTGCCTTGGGGAAACTTTCCCAGCAGCTGGAGCAGATCTTCCAGGTGAGGCTCTACAACACTTACATCAAAGGTAGTCACTGGGAGTGTTTGGGATGACTAATAAGAGAAAAACTCAACAATTAGCCATTGTTGGGTGAAGGAAGCAGGAGCTGGATGGTCAAAGAGGTACAGGAATTGTGTCAGGGGTCTTTTAAACAAATTTGAGTCCATAATAATGAAGTGACCCCAGATTCTCAGCACACACACACACACACACACACACACACACACACACACACACACACA
>NW_026590698.1:23521-49382 GCF_907164565.1 Psammomys obesus
ACACACACACACACACACACACACACACACACACACACACACACACAAATATTATTCTGAGAATAAAGTGGGAGGGCTTCCTCTGAATCAGGCAGAGTCAACAAGGGCTGATGCCCTCCTGATACATGGAAGTTTTAAGGGCTCTAGCAGTGAAAAGAAAAAAAAAAGGTGGCAAAGTGTGTGTGTGAGGGGGGGGTAAATATTACTATCCGAGAGAGGGCTTGGAGTGACTGTCTTAGATTGGCTAGGAAGAGAACAAACAATATGAGGTAGTGGGATTTTCTTCATGTAGCCATTTTATAAGGTAGCATGCCTTTGGTCATGTAGCTTGGTGGGTTTGAGAGTTCATGCCATGATAAACAGGCGGTAATTGAAGAATGCCACTCTGGTATCTACATGATCATGCTTATTCATAGACACATATGCAATGACTTTGCAACACACACACACACACAAATACATGTAAAAAGCATAAATACATGTAAAAATATATGTAGGATTAATGAATAGCCCTTAAGTATTTCATTAAAAACTCTTTGATGTATGTATACCCTGTGGAAAGACATCAAAAACTAATCAGGATGTAGTATTTTTGAAATATTCCAATCAAAGTGTTTTGGCAGTTTAATGTTGGGCACATCATGGTGAGAATAACACTCATTACTGGGTAGTCAGAGTCAAAAGAAATGCCAAAAATTCAAGGTCAGCTTGAATTACTTAATAACTTTCATCCAAACTAGCTTACTTAGTAAGGAAGACCCTGCATCCAAAATCAAAAAAATAAAAATTGAAATTGAAATAAGAAAAGGTTTTAAAATGTTAGAATGTTTTACTTTTTCCAAAGTTAAAGTGTCTCACTGTTGTGGATATAACCATGTTTTAGTTTTTATCCCAGGTACCGGATGTGGGATTGACTCAGATACTCCATAGCCACAAACTATGTGCTTCATGTCGGTTCTGAGGGGAGCTCTTTGCCAGCTGCAGATAATTTCAATCTGAGGACTCTAGAGAGAATAAATGCCAGAGCCCAGAGAGTGTGGAGGAATTCTGAGAAAGAACAGGCTGCCCCTGCTCAGATGTAGCCCATAGACTCAGTATCCAAGTATTCTAGTAAGGGGAGCAGAGGCTTTCTCTGGCATGAACTCAGTGACAGGCTCTCTGAACACCTCCCCCTGAGGGAGATGCAGCCTTGACAGACCACAGAGGAAGACAATGCAGCCAATCCTGATGAGACCTGATAGGCTGAGGTTAGATAGAAGGGGAGGAGGACCTCCTCTACCAGTGGACTAGGGGATGGACATAGGGGGAGAAGAGGGAGAGAGGATGCTACAGCTGGGATACAAACTGAATAAACTGTAATAAATTATAAAAATTTAAAAAATGTTAAAATGAAGACTGCTGCTGCTTTCTCCCTGCAGCTCCTGGATGCTGTTGATACAGTGAGACAAGAAGTTGGGGATCTCCTGAAAGAGGATTAGACTGGCTCCAAGGAACCCAACCAGCAGGAAGCAGAGAAGAAAGAAATCTGTGGCCCGTCTTCCACTAACTCTTTATCTTACCTGGTGTTAGGGTATTGGAAGTGACTGGGGTGGAGTAGAGAGAAAGAGATATAAGAAATGTAAATAAAGGACTTTTGAGAAAAGTATACCAACATCTCACATCATATTTATTGTGGATTTATAGAAGCCTGGGAGTTTCATAACAATAAAAAAGACAGACAAGCAGAACTGGCAATTACAGACCTCAACCATAGCAACAAGAGGTGTGTAACACGTGCATTGCTCCCCTGGACAGTGTTGGTTACATTGTTAATATGCAGGGTTGTGAGCATGAGTAAACCACAGTAAGACTCACGGTCAAGATAACATAGATGATCATTACACATTTTCTGTTCATGGGACATGTTTTGACCTACCAGCTAATAAGTGACATTTAAAAGTTAGTGGCCTCTAGCTGTAATTTCTATACCACAATTCATTTAAGGAGAATCTGCGTCAGTATACATGACTTGGTGCTATCTTGAATTTAGTAAAACTTCCTATCTCTGAGAGCCTCAAGCATTGAGTTTTCTTCATCTTTTGTTTCAGACTTCAAGGTAAATGTTTTGGAGGGAACAATTCAGGAAATGTTTATTTATAAAATATCTAACACTATATAACAATAATTTAGGTTTAATTAATTTAATTTAGCTAAATTAGTTTAAAATTAGCTTTATGTAAGGCCAAACATACTTGTTAATGTATGTTATTTCTCAGAATTTACTTTGAAAAGCATTTTGATGTGTTTGATTTAAGGCACATTAATTTGATTTAATATATATTAAGATACATTAAGAAATGTATGAATTAAGTATTGAATTCATTATTAAAGACACATTTGAATATTTTGTGATATGAAAAACTTTAAGCCAAACATTTTTGAAAAAAGAATAAATTACTTTAATAAACAAGAACACTTTGATTCTAATCACATTATTTTATTATATGCAGAGTTTACATTGTGACATCACTATTTGTTTAAAATCCAGGGCTTTTATTGGATTGTTGGGTGTGTAAGGGGAGGTCTCTTTATTTTTGTGCCTTTTTTTCACTATTCCCTTCTCTTTATTTTGTACAATTCAATGTGTTAGCTTTTGTTTTGTCTTATTTTGTTTTATTATTATCCTTTAGAAACCTGTTTCGTCTGAACGAAATGGAGTAGATTCATATAAGATGGTAGGTGAGGCGAGACTAGAAGAAGCAGAGGAAAGGGAAATTATAATCAAGATACATTGTATGAGAAAAATACCTTTTCAATATAAGGAAAAAATTGGCATCGATTAAAAATAATAACCGGTTTATCTTTAGGCAATTACCGAATTGTTAACATTTGATGTCTTCACTAAGGACATGTCAATACATTTATGGTTGTTATGAGTTTATTGAATTTATGAATTTGTGTGAATATAAATCTGCAGGTGTGTGGGATGTACTAGTTCTCTATTTCATATCATTACAGAATACATAGGGAGTGATGAATGCGAAATCATTTGGAGTCATTTTGCTAATGTTAATTTGGGGAATTAACAAATAGGAATATTTTTAAATTGATAAGAGGAATGCATTTCAATAACCCTGATTGTATGGAATACACGATGTTAAACCTTGTTATTGTAAATTCCTCTTATTCCTAAGAGACCAAGTCTTAAGCACCCAGGGACCAAGAAGAGACTTATAACTCAGGTGATTCCAGAGAGAGTGCTGAGTTTAGGTGCAGACAGAGCTACATTCGCTAGCATCTCTAGTCCTGGACCAGGTACAGACACCTTTGCTCTTTCTCATACACTTTACAGATTTCTTTCAATCACTCTGTTTTCATTTGCACTAAATACCTGTATGAAAGCAGAAATAAAACAAGGCAAATGTCTGCTTAAAATAATAAACATTTTAATGTTTATACAAAATAACATCGGAACCAAAAGTATTAAGATGGATTTGGGAAGGGGGCAAATATCACTTATTTTAATAGCAAACATGTAATTTTATGTATGTTAAGTATTCGAAATACATTATACAAAATCATTATTTTAAAAGATCTTTATACTGGGAAGGATACTTAAAACAATTTATCCAAGTTTTAGAAATCTGTGATTTACATGATATTTTTTAGATTTGTATGCATGTTATATATCTAAATTTATTCACATGATTTCTAAGCAAACAACATAGCACTCTAAGAAGTTTGGACCCTTCTTTTGTGTAGGTTAGAATGTGGATATTATCAGAAACACTGGCTATATACATGTGTACGTATATGTACAAATGGAAATAAAGAAAAAATAATACAGCATTGTAACAACTTTTGGATACTTAGGAAGACGCACTGCTCAGACACAGATCTGATGAGGCAATGAACATGGGATTGCTTTCTCAACAGCTGTCCACATGTGCTGTGTGGGTGTGCAGGGTACCACGGTTCTGCTTGATTAGGACTCAGCTAATTGATGATCTATTTTCCTAGAGTTTTTGCCACCTCAGTTAGCAGCATCTCTGAGATTAAGGGAGGGTTTTACTTCTGATACTGTCCAGTGTTTGTGCTCAAGATTTCTGCTCTTGCAGATCTCTCTGTCTACTTTCCAGCAATGTCATCTCGGTTCTTAGGTCAACAGCATAGTAAATATAATCTTCTTATTGAAAATAGATATGAACTTGAGAGGTTTTCAGTAAACTCTGTGTATGTTATGCCTACTAATACCTCTGTCATATTGATTTATGCTTGATAAGTTTCGAGGATGAAAGGTAAGAATGGGCTACTTTCAGTACCCCTACTTGGTTATACTTATTCACTTCAGAAGACATAGTAATGTTTTTTATTAATAAAAAATAATAATTCCTATCTGAAGATGTCAGATTTTATCAGAAGTTGACAGCAAAAACACTGCCAGTGTTTCTGAAAATATCCACATTCTAACCAATGAAAAAGAAAGGGCACAACTTCTCATAGTGCCATATTGTTTTCTTGGAAATCACATGAATACATTTGAATAAATATGTGCTACATTTTCTAAATAGAGCCATATAGATACATAGATACAATAAATACTCTTATAGTTTGACCCTGAGTCAGAAACATTTCTTATGGCACTAGTGATTTTGTCAATTTTTAATTTTGTTAAGAAGAAAGGACTGAGTTTGACTATGAATATAAGAAAACTAAAACTGTCAATTTCCCTTTCTTTATTGAAATCCTAGGGTTTCCACATGAGAACAATGACACTTGAGAACTTCACTCTATTTACTGACTTTGTCTTCTTAGGACTTTCTGGCAGGCAGGGTGTACAACAGGGGCTCTTTGTGTTCTTCTTCCTCATTTATGGTCTAACTCTCATTGCTAATCTAGAGATGGTCTTGCTGATCCAGCAGGACCCCAAGCTGCACACACCTATGTACTATTTCCTGAGTAATCTGTCCATCTGTGACATCTGCTACTCTTCCAAGGTCTCTCCCAAGCTTCTGGCTGATTTCTTGTCTGAACAGAAGAGGATTGCTTATAATTTATGTGCTGTACAAATGTATTTTTGGGGGGTCTTTGCAGATGTAGAATGTCTCATGCTGGCTATCATGGCCTATGACCGTTATGTTGCCATCTGCAATCCACTACTCTATACAATTGCAATGTCCAAGGAGGTCCGTATGCAGCATGTGGCTGTTGCCTATGTGGTAGGCTTGGTGGATTCAGCAATCCACACATGCTGCACATTCCGACTGTCTTTCTGCAATTCAAATGTCATCAAACACCTTTTCTGTGACATTCCACCCTTGCTGGCCCTCTCCTGCTCAGACACATTCATCAGTGAAATAGTGATGTTCACGTTCATTGGCTGTGTGGTAGGGTGCAGCATTGTCACCGTACTTCTCTCCTATTGCTACATCATAGTTACCATCTGCAGAATGAAATCTACTGAGGGCAGATGCAAAGCATTTTCCACATGTGTCTCCCACCTCATGGCTGTGGCCATCTTTCATAGAACACCACTTTTCATGTATTTCAGACCCAGCTCAAGTTACTCCATGGACAAAATAGCGTCCTTTTTCTATACAGTTGTGATTCCTATGTTAAACCCACTCATCTACAGTTTAAGAAATAAGGATGTGATGGGGACTCTGAAGAAGGCAATCAGTATTAGCAAGTGGCTTGGATGAAATTCTGTTTCACATCTCAAAATGGGTAGACTATTCTGTTTAAATATATCAATATAGATTCCCTTGGGTTTTGAAATATTTATTACTGAGAATTGGGTGTAATGAAAGCAATCACTGGTCTTAGTCTTCACTCTAAACAAACAAACATTAAGTAATTAATCATTTTAATTTGGCAGAGAGGGTCCTTTAGCACCTTTCTTGATCAATGTGATACAATTGGGCTCATCGATGTTTTTACACCTAAGATCCCTCAATGATTCTTCTAGTTTCAATATATCCAATAAATAAAATTGATGACCTCAAAGTGAATGTTTGAGAGTAAAATGAGTTTTATTAGTTTTTTTGCAGCCTTCAGATGTATTACCCTACTTATATCCATAACATTCCAGTCAGTAATTAGTAACTAAGTGAATTAACAGAAACAAAAGATACCTGCTTCAGACACCAGCCTGTGTTACTATTATCATTGACTTATTTAGTTTATGAATTTTTTTGTCTTTTCATTTTGAATAAACAGTTCCCATTAAAAGACAGACATCAAATAAATAAAGCTATATACCTTGCAAAAGTAACATATCTTGCTTAATTATAAATGTTAACAAAATTTTCTTTCCATTTAATTATAGTATATTTTACCTTGGATTACAATCCCAAGGAACAAACAGTGAGGATTATAAATAACCAGAAGGCTAGAGGCAGATGTAAGAACACTCCTAACGAAAATCAAGACATAATGACCTCACCAGCAACCCGACAAAACAATGGACATTTTAATTCACTAGATATACAAGAAAACGACCTCAAAACTATGTTTCTCCAGCTATTAGAGGCCCATAAAGATGAAATGAACAAAGCCCTCAGAGAAATAGCCAAAGAAATCGAGACTAATCAAGAGGAAACAAATCGTGCTCTCAGAGAAATGACCACGAAAATTGAGGCAAACAGAGAAGAAATGCACAAAGCTCTCAAAGAAATGTCGACACAAATGAAGGCAAATAAAGAAGAAATAAACAAAGCTCTCATAGAAATACAGGCAATTATACCCAAAGAAGTAAAGGCACAATTAGTGATACATAGAGAGGAAACGGACAAAAAAATAGAAGCTATCATTGAAAAGCAGGACTCCACATTCAAACAGATGAAGGAAATGGTGCAAGACATGAAAACAGAATTAGAACCAATAAAGAAAACACAAATAGAGAAAAACCAGGAGCTGGAGAACATAGACAAAAGATCAGGAACTACAAAGGTAAGCATCACCAACAGAATACAAGAAATGGAAGAAAGAATCTCAGGAGCCGAAGATACACTTGTGGAAATTGACACGTCTCTCAAAGAAAAAATAAAATCAGAAAAATTCCAAACACAAAACATCCAAGAAATCAAGGACACCATGAAAAGACAAAACCTAAGAATAATAGTAGTAGAAGAAAAAGAAGACATCAGGCTCAAAGGTCCGGAAAATATTTTCAAGAAAATTATAGAAGAAAACTTTCCCAACATAAAGACGGAGATGGCCATAAACGTACAAGAGGCCTACAGAACACCAAGTAGACTAGACCAGAATAGAAATTCTTCATGTAACATCATAGTCAAAACACTGAACCTACAAAACAAAGAAAAGATATTAAAAGCAGGAAGGGAAAAAGGCCAAGTAACATATGAAGGTAGACCTATCAGAATCAAAACAGATTTCTCAACAGAAATTATGAAAGCCAGAAGGGCCTGGACAGAAATCATACAGTCCTTAAGGAACCACAGATTCCAACCCAGACTACTATACCCAGCAAAATTTTCAATCAACATAGATGGAGAATTCAAAATATTCCAAGACAAAACCAAATTTAAACAATATCTCCATAGTAACCCAGCTCTACAGAAGTTACTAGAAGGGAAAGTCCAAACCAAAGAAAACAACTACATCTAAGGAAACAGAGGAAATAGATAACTACACGAAAAAAAAAAAAAAAAAACGAAAAGAATACAAGCAATGAAACTCAGTGACACCACCAACCCCACATCTAAACTAAAAAACAATTGTTGGTCACTAGTTTCTATCAACATCAATAGACTCAACTCCCAATAAAAAGACACAGACTAACAGAATGGTTGCAGAAACAAGATCCAACATTCTGTTGCATTCAAGAAACACACCTATGCAACAAAGATAAACACTACCTCAGAGTAAAGGGCTGGAAAAATGTCTTTCAAGCAAATGGTTCCAGAAAACAAGCGGGAGTAGCCATCCTAATATCTAATAAAATAGACTTTCATCCGAAGTTAATCAAAAAAGATAAGGACGGCCACTATATTCTCATCAAAGGAAAAATCCACCAAGAGGACATCACAATTGTGAATATCTATGCCCCAAATACAAGAGCACCTACATTCGTAAATGAAACAATATTAAAGCTTAAATCACACATTGATCCTAAATCCCTAATAGTGGGAGACTTCAACACTCCACTCTCACCAAGGGACAGATCAACTAGACAGAAAACAAATAGAGAAATGAAAACACTTACAGAGACCCTAAATCAAATGAACCTAAGAGACGTCTACAGATCTTTTCATCCAAACTCAAAAGACTATACCTTCTTTTCAGCACCACATGGAACCTTCTCCAAAATAGACCATATAGTTGGTCATAAAGCAAGCCTCAACAGATACAAAAAGATTGAAATAATCCCTTGTATTCTATCTGACCACCATGGACTTAAGCTGGATCTCAACAACAAGAGAAATAACAAACAGCCTACACGCACATGGAAACTGAACAACTTGTTACTCAATGACAGCTGATTAAGGAAGAAATAAAGAAAGAAATTAAGGACTTCCTAGAATTCAATGAAAATGATGGCACAACATACCCAAATTTATGGGACACATTGAAAGCAGTGCTCAGAGAAAAATTTATAGCACTAAGTGCCCGCAAGAAGAAATTTGTAACATCACATACAAACAATTTAATGGCCCAACTGAAAACCCTAGAAAAAGGAGAAGCAGATACCCAAGAGGAGCAGACGGCTGGAAATAATCAAACTCAGGGTTGAATCAATCAATTAGAAACAAATAAAACTATTCAAAGAATCAATGAAACAAAAAGCTGGTTCTTTGAGAAAATCAACAAGATGGACAAACCGTTAGCCAAACTAACTAAAAAGCAGAGAAAATCTATCAACAAAATCAGAGATGAAAAGAGTGACATATCTACAGACACTGAGGAAATTCAAACAATCATTAGGTCATACTACAAAAGCCTATATGCCACAAAACTTGAAAACCTAAATGAAATGGACAATTTTCTTGATAGATTCCATCTCCCAACATTAAGTCAAGATCAGGTAGAAAGACTGAACAGCCCTATATCCCCCAAGGAAATTGAAGCAGTCATTCACAGTCTCCCCTCCAAAAAAAGCCCTGGGCCAGATGGTTTCAGCGCGGAATCTTACCAGACCTTCAAAGAAGTGCTCACACCAATTCTCCTCAAACTATTCCACAAAATAGAAACAGAAGGTACATTACCAAACTCATTCTATGAAGCGACAGTCACCCTGATACCTAAACCACACAAAGACCCAACAAAAAAAGAGAACTTCAGACCTATCTCTCTTATGAACATTGACGCAAAAATACTCAATAAAATACTTGCAAACCAAATCCAAGAACACATCAAAGATATCATCCACCACGACCAAGTAGGCTTTATCCCAGGCATGCAAGGGTGGTTCAACACAGAAATCCATCAATGTAATCCACCACATAAACAAACTGAAGGAGAAAAACCACATGATCATCTCCCTAGATGCTGAAAAAGCATTTGACAAAGTCCAATACCCATTCATGTTTAAAGTCTTGGAGAGATCAGGGATACAAGGCACATATCTAAACATAGTAAATGCAATATACAGCAAGCCTATAGCCAACATCAAACTCAATGGAGAGAAACTTAAATCAATCCCACTGAAATCAGGGACAAAACAAGGCTGCCCACTCTCTCCATACCTCTTCAACATAGTACTCGAAGTCCTAGCCAGAGCAAGAAGACAACTAAAGGAGATCAAGGGGATACAAATCGGAAAGGAACAGGTCAAAGTGTCACTATTCGCAGATGATATGATAGTATATATGAGTGACCCCAAAAATTCAACCAGAGAACTCCTCCCGCTGATAAACACCTTCAGCAAAGTGGCAGGATACAAAATCAACTCAAAAAAAATTAGAAGCCCTTCTGTATACCAAAGACAAAAGGGCCGAGAAAGAAATTAGGGAAACAACACCCTTCACAATAGCCACTAACCAATAAAGTACCTTGGGGTGACACTAACCAAGCAAGTGAAAGACCTGTTTGAGAAAAAATTCAAGTCTCTGAAGAAAGAAATTGAAGAAGATCTCAGAAGATGGAAAGATCTCCCATGCTCATGGATTGGTAGGATTAACATTGTGAAAATGGCCATCCTGCCAAAAGCAATCTACAGATTCAATGCAATTCCCATCAAAATACCAACTCAGTTCTTTTCAGACCTTAAAAAAAAGATTCTCAGCTTCATATGGAGAAACAAAAAACCCAGAATCTCCAAAACAATCCTGTACAACAACAGATCATCTGGAGGTATCTCCATCCCCGATCTCCAGTTGTACTACTGAGCAATAATAATAAAAAACTGCATTGTATTGGCATAAAAACAGAAAGGAGGATCAATGGAACTGCATAGAAGACCCAGAAATAAACCCACACACTTATGAATACTCAATATTTGACAAAGAAGCCAAAACCATTCAATGGAAAAAAGACAGCATCTTCAACAAATGGTGCTGGACCAACTGGATGTCTACATGCTGAAAAATGAAAATAGATCCATATTTATCACCCTGCACAAAACTAAAGTCCAAGTGGATCAAGGACCTCAACATAAAACCAGATACTCTAAATCTGTTAGAAGAAAAGTGGGAAACAGCCTAGAACTCATTGGCACAGGAGACAATTTCCTGAACAGGACACCAACAGCACTGGCTCTAAGAGCAACAATCAATAAATGGGACCTCATGAAACTGAAAAGCTTCTGTAAAGCAAAGGACACTGTCATCAAAAGAAAATGACTGCCTACAGATTGAGAAAGAATCTTCACTAACCCTTTATCTGACAGAGGACTAATATCGAGTATATTCAAAGAACTAAAGAAACTGAAAAGTAGCAAACCAAGTAATCCACTTTAAAAAGAGCTAAACAGAGAATTCTTGACAGAGGAATATCGAATGGCAGAGAAACACTTAAAGAAATGCTCATCCTCATTAGCCATCAGGGAAATGCAAATCAAAACGACCCTGAGATATCACCTTACACCCATCAGAATGGCCAAGATGAAAATTTCAAGGGGCAACACATGCTGGAGAGGTTGTGGAGAAAGGGGAACCCTCCTCCATTGCTGGTGGGAATGTAAACTGGTACAACCACTCTGGAAATCTATCTGGTGCTTTCTAAGACAATTAGGAATAGTGCTTCCTCAAGACCCAGCTATACCACTGCTAGGTATATACCCAAAGTTTGCTCAAGTACACAAAAAGAGATATTTGCTCAACCATGTTTATAGCAGCTTAATTTGTAATAGCCAGAACCTGGAAACAACCCAGATGTTCATCAACGAAGGAATGGATACAGAAATTGTGGTATTTTTACACAATGGAATACTACTCAGCAATCAAAAAGGAGGAAATCATGAATTTTGCAGGGAATTGGTGGCATCTAGAAAAGATCATCCTGAGTGAAATATCCCAGAAGGAGAAAGACAAACACGGTACATACTCACTTATATAGACCTATAAGATATGATAAACATAATGAAATCTGTACACCTAAAAAAAGATAATCAAGAGAGTGGACATGGGGAAAGATGATCAATCCTCGTTTAGAAAAACAGATGGGATGTGCATTGAACGTATGACAGGAGTCTACTGAGCGCATTTGAAAGACTCTAACTAGCAGTGTTTTCAAAGCAAAGACTAATGACCAAACCTTTGGCAGAGTACAGGGAATTATTAGAAAGAAGGGGAGTTAGTCTGATGGGGAAAGGTTAGGAGCTCCACAAGGACCAAATATATCTGGGCACAGGGTCTTTTCTGAGACTGACATGCAATCAAGGTCCATGTATGAACCTCTGCTCAGATGTAGCCTGTGGTAGCTCAGTAACCAACTGGTTTCCCTTAGTAAGGGGAACAAGGACTATTTCTAACAGGAACTCAATGACTGGCTCTTTGGCCTCCCCACCCCCCAAGGGAGGAGCAGTCCTGTTAGGCCACAGAGGAGAGCTTTGCAGCCAGTCCTGAAGATACCTGATAAAACAGGATCAGATGAATGGGGAGGAGGTCCCCCCTATCAGTGGACTTGGCAAGAGGCACGGTGGAGATGAGGGAGGGAGGGAGGGACTGGGAGGGAATAAGGGATCGGGACACGGCTGGGATACAGAGTTAATAAAATGTAACTGATAAGAAAAAAATAAAATTAAAAAAATATTTCTCTTGTGTTTGAAATTACATACTGGACAAAGCGTAATTTGTTATCAATTTCTCTTCAATTGTCTTACTTGGGTCAGCAAATTCCCCATGATAGGCAGTTATTTTGCATGTGAAGTTCTAACTTTCATCTCTGGACTTCCCTTTTTTCTCTCACACTGAAGACGTGATACTATTAGCATCTCTGTGGCAGTTATCACTACGGATTCTGGTGTTCAAAAACAGTGAGCTTTAAGTGCTTCTCCATCATTTGAAATTCCTCTGCTGAGAATTCTCTGCTTAGTTCTACATCTCATATTTTAATTGGATTATTTGTTTGTTGGTGTTTAATTTTTGCAGTTCTTTATATATTCTGGGTATTAGCCCACTGTCATATATAAGATAGGTGAATATCTTTTTCCAATATGTAGACTGCCATTTTGTTCTATTGATAGTGTCCATTGCTTTACAAAAGCTTTTCAATTTCAAGAGGTCCCATGTATTAATTGTAGATCTTAGAGCCTGAGCTGTTGGTGTTCTGTTCAAGAAGTTGTGTTTTATGCCAATGAATTCAAGTCTCTTACTTTCACCTCTAGCAGATTTAGTCATCAGGGAAATGTAAATCAAAAGGACTCTGGGATTTCATCTTATACCTGTCAGATGGCTAAGACAAAAAAAAAGTGACAGTACATGCTGTCAAGGATGTGGAGAAAGGGGAAAACGCCTCCATTCCTGGTGGGATTGTAAACATATACAGCCACTGTGGAAATCAATCCAGTGCTTTCTCAGATAATTAGAAATAGTGCTGCCATCTCAAGATACAGCTATACCACTCCTGGGCATGCACCCAAAAGATTCTCCACTATACAACAAGGACATTTGCTCAACCATGTTCATAGCAGCTTTATTCATAATAGCCAGAAGCTGGAAAAAACCTAGATGTCCCTCAACCAAAGAATGGGTAAAGAAATTGTGGTACATTTACACAGTGGAATACTATTTGTCCAATAAAAACAAGGCAATCATGAAACTTGCAGGCAAATGGATGGAACTTGAAAAGATCATTCTGAGTGAGGTAACACAGACCCAGAAAGACACACTTGGTATACACTCACTTATGAGTGGATTTTAGTAATAGAGTACAGGATAGACATTCTACGATGCACAGACCCAAGAACATAAGCCCAGTGGGCATATTAGGCTTCATGTGGGCCCACTAGTCAGAGAGTGGGGGATATCTCTGACATGGACTATCTTGCCTGCTGGTGGGACTTCCCTACCAAATCACAGGGAAAAAGATGAACTCAGCCCTCACGTGGAGAGATGTGCTGGGGTGTCTGATTATGCAGGAGGGAGGGTTGGAATGGGAGTAAGGAGGGGACTCTGACCAAGATTTAAATTTAATTAATTATTTTAAAAAACCCAGTAAACTTGAACGGGGTTTTCATCTCTCTTCAGAGATTGATAGCATTATAGTGTGCTATTATTGAATAGTATACTTAAATCCAACAAATGTCCGGTCAACATACTTTAAATAGTAAAACAAGGCTTTTGTAGCAAACATTTTTTTCATAAAAAACGAAAAATAATACATTAGTATTTCATTTATAGTAAAGCATGTCGGTTTTAAGCATAAAGGAAATAACTCGATTATAACCAATTAGTCTATACACAAAATATAAATGGTGACCCCTACCTGACTGGTTGGATATTAACTAAAGCCATAGTATACTCTAATATTCAATTTACTTAACTGCCTGTGTGGCTCTCATTATTAGTTAATCAAGTCTACAGCACAACTGCAATAGCATAGTGAGGGTATTTTGGAAGGACCCAATAGATTCCCAGAGTTGACACAGGAAATAAAAGGTTAATTGAAAGTTACAGGAATGCCAACTCAGAAGATAAACATAATAACAAGAAGAACCTATATGGGACATGCAAAGAGACAGTGGTGCTTTTTAGAAGTTACAAAGTGCAAATAGTGGCCAGAGAAGGGCCATGTGGAAGACTTTGTTGCAAAGGTCCTTGCAAATAAAGTAAAAACTAAAATGACTAAAATGGCATGAGAATGGACTATTGGTATTTATTATTCCCACTGTGTTTTTTTTTTTTTTTTTGGTCAATAATAAGCTTTTAAATTTCATTTTATTTATATGCTTATTTATTACAATTTATTCATTTAGTATCCACCCCACCCCCGCAGCACCCTCCCTCCTCTCCTCCCAGTCCCATCCAACCTCCCTCTTCTTCCCCTATGCCCTTTTCCTAATCCTCTGATAGGGGAGGACCTCGACTTCTTCTATCTGACCCTAGCTTATCAGGTACCATCAAGGCTGGCTGCATCATCTTCCTCTGTGCCCTGGAATACTGTACCCCCAGGGGAAGCTGGCCACTGGGTTCATGTCAGAGACAGTCCCTGTATACCTTACTAGGGAACTCACTTGGAAAATGAGCAGCCATTGGGCTTCCTTTGAACAGGGGTCTAGATCCTTTCCATGCATGAACTTTCATTGGAGTATCGGTCCCTGCAGCCCCCTGGACCCAGGTATTTTTGCTCTGTTCTCCTTTTGGAGATCCTGACTCCTCTGAGTCTTTCTATCTCCCTCTTCTTCCATAAGAATTCCAGCACTCTGGCTGAAGTTTGGTTATGAGTCTCAGTAACTTCTTTGATACCCTGGTAGACAGAGTCTTTCAGCGTTCCTCTGTGGAAAGGCTCCTGTCCAGTTCCTTGTCTTCTCCTATTTCCAATGTCTATCCTGTTTGCTCTTCTGAATGAGAATAAAATATCTTCCCTAGAGTCCACCTTGATTTTAGCTTCTTTAGGGCTACAGATTTTAGTATGTTTATCCTATAAAAGATCATCCTGAATGAGGTAACCCAGAAGCAGAAAGACACATATGGTATATACTCACTGATAAGTGGATATTAGCCATATAATATAAAATAAACAATGATAAGTTTTCTCTTTCACAGTGCATGCAGTTAGGAAAGAATGTATTAGAAATGATATGTCCTTTTTGGTCCTTTTTTTTTTTTTTTGATCATAGTAGTTAGGCCCATTCCCACTGCACACATACAGATTAAGATGTTCTCTTATCTTGGTATACTCCATTGTACTTCTTGTTTTGCAAAAAGGAAAGTAAATTTGAGACCCTGTCCTTCTTAGGATTCATAGTTGTGAAGAGTGTGACAGATGAAAAAGAATTCATCTCATTTTAGAACTGTGTAATTAATGAAAGGAAAATGATTTTATAAAGTTTTTCATTTTAATACTTTTATATTAAATAAAAATCTCTATAATTGCTAATGACATATTTTGATTAACAGAATATGTCACTCAAAAACCTATTGCTTCTGTTATCTTTTAAATTTAAATTTTTTATTGTTATTATTTATTATAATTTATTCACTTTTTATCTCTGCTGTAACTCCCTCCCTCTTTCCTTCCCCCTTATGCCCCTCCTGCCACTGAGTACATGTCAGAACTGGGTTAGAAACAAGAGAATCATGGGAACTTGATGCCCATCCAGTTTATCCAAACTATAATCTCCAGCCTGATGAATGCGAGACATTGTTTCAAACTACTAAACTCATTGAAACTGAAAAGAACATTAGTCCTTCACATAACACTCACAGGACACACACATACACACACACACACACTAGAGGTAGACTGGTCAACACATGAAGTGCCATGCAATGATTTTTCTTACTTGATATGTCACATAGCTGTGATATACATGTGATAATGGCCACGTACTTTTCTTTTAGGGGATTATGTTCATAAATAATTGCTACTACTATGATGTCATTGTTTCTGTGTCCCGATGCATTGACCAAACAATCTTTCTTTCCCTTACTTAATGAAATAAGCACCTTCATTAGTTTTCTTAGTTAGTAGTATTTCAGTTTAAACACTGTTGTGAAAATACCATCAGCTGGAGGATTTTGTAGTCTTTTTACAGGCAACAATCTTTAAGAATACACAGAGAAAACAGGATCAGATGAATGGGGAGGAGCCCCCCCCCCCATCAGTGGACTTGGAAAGGGGCACGGGGGAAATGAGGAAGGGAGGATGAGATTGGGAGGGAATGAGGGAACGGGATACGGCTGGGATACAGAGTTAATAAAATGTAACTGATAAGAAAAAAATAAAATTAAAAAAAAAGAATACACAGAGAAACTATGTCTCAAAAAACCAAATATATAATGAACCTGTCCCTCTACCCAGATCCACTCTTTCTGTGTTTCCATTCAGAAATGAGCAGGCCTCCCAGGAATATCAATCAAACATGGCATGGCAATTTATAATAAGACCAGGAGCATTCCCTCATATCAAGGCTGGATGAGGCAACCCAGTAGAAGGAAAAGGGTCCCAAAACAGGCAAAAGAGTCAGAGACGGTCCCCAGCCCCCACTGTTGGGAGTCCCAAGCAACACAAACATAACTTATATGCAGACAACCTAAGGCAAACTCATACTGGCTCCCTGATTGTCACGTCAGTCTCTGTGAGTCCAGATAAGGCCTGGTTTGATTCTGGGTGATGCAGTCTTATGGTGTCCTTGAAGCCTTTGGCTCCTCCATTCCTTCCTCATCCACTTCTAGGGATTCTCCAATTCCACCTGAAGTTTGGCTGTGGGTCTCTTCATCTGGTCCTATCAACTATTGAAAGAAACCTTCTGATGAGGATTATGCTAGGCTCCAGGATAGGGACAGAAATGGAGTAGATTCAGATGAGCTGGTAGATGGACAGGAACTAGGAAAACTACTACAGAGAAGGGAAACCCAAAACAGGATATATTAGGTGATAAAATGTATTTTCAAAAAAAAGAAAATGTATCCTTCTTAAACAATAACCACTGTCAGAATGAGGACATGGTGGACTCCTGGTGACATGTGGATGAGAACTCCCTTTCTTCTAGGGATAGCCCTCTGTATCAGGTTTGCCTACTCAGGAGCAGTAAGTTTTTCTTCTCTTTGAAAATTGATATGTAGAACATTCTAAGACAATTGCAGATTTAAAAAGTTTCTCTATCAGTTTCAGAAAAGACCCCTGGGCCCAGATTTTTTGGTTCTGTTGCTATCCTGGATAGCTCCTGTACTCTCCAGGTCTTACTATCTCCCCCTTCTTTCCTAAGATTGCCTACACTCTGCCCAAGTTTGGTCATGAGTCTCAGCCTCTGCTTTCATACAATGCCAAGTGGAATCTTTCAGAGGGCCTTTGTGGTAGGCTCCTATCCTGTTTTCTTCTTCTTCCAATGTCCATCCCACTTGCCTTTCTGACTGAGAATAGAGCATCTTACCCAGGATCCTCCTTCTAGCTCACCTTCTTTAGGTATACAGATATTTTTGTAGGTTTAGCCTATATTATATGTGTAGTGTCCGCTTAAACCTGAGTATATACCATGGGAGCTCAGTATCCAAGTGATTTCCCTAGTAAGGGGAACAGGGACTCTCTCTCTGGCATAAACTCAGTGGCTGGCTCTTTGACCATATCCCCCAAAGGGGGAGCAACCTTGCCTGGCCACAGAAAAGGACAATACGGCCAGTTCCAATGAGATCTGATAAGCTAGGGTCAGATAGAAGGGAAAGAGTACCTCCACTATCAATGGACTTGGAGAGAGGAGTGGAGATGAGGGAGGGAGAGTGGGATTCAGAGGGAATGAGGGAGGGGGCTACAATTGGGATACAAAGTGAATAAACTGTAATTAATAAAAAATAAAAATTTAATTAAAAAGAATCTAAAAATAGACTTAGAAGTAAGGAAAATTCTAGTACAATTTGAGAGAAAAACTACATGGCAGGCAAGCTACAACTCTTGACAGCTGATGAGAAGACAGACATGGGGGTAAGGGAAAGAAAGAAGGTCATGTTTTATAACCTAGGCTTCAAGAACATAATCAGGCTCAGTGATGGGAGTTTGGAAGCTCCTGTGTGGAAACAGGGTGATATTCAGAGAAACACTGGGTAGGTAGGAGGTTGCAGTGAAGATCTAGGAGGAGTTGAAAGGGGAAGAGTGCGGAGTAAATATGATCAAAATACACTTTGTACATGAATAAAAAAAACTTAGAGAAAAAAATAAAAGAGATATGAAACATCTCATTCAAGCAGCTTACTGGCTCACCTGAAAGCCCTATGGGAAAAAAAGAAGCAGAAACAGCCAAGAGGAGTAGCCAGCTGGAAATAATCAAACTCAGGGCTGAAATAAATAAATTAGAAACAAATAAAACAATTCAAAGAATCAATGAAACCAAGAGCTGGTTCTTTAAGAAATCAACAAGCTAGATGAACCCTTAGCCAAACTAATAAAAGACAGAAAGACACTTTCAAAATCAACAAAATCAGAAATGAAAAAGGGGAACATAACAACAGACACTGAAAAAAATCCAAATAAGAATTGGTATTACTTCAAAAGCCTATATGCAACAAAGTTTGAAAATCTAAATGAAATGGACAATTTTCTTGATAGGGTCCACTTACCAAAGCTGAATTGAGATCAGATAAATAAATTATATAGTCCTATATCCCCAAGGATATAGAAGCTGTCATCAAAAGTCTCCAATCCAAAAAGAGCCCAGGAACAAATGGTTTCAGCACAGAATTCTACCAGACCTTCAAAGAAGAGCTAACACCAATAGTATTCAAACTATTCAATATATGGAAATCCATCAACGCAGTCCACCAAATAAAGAAACTGAAAGAAAAAAAACCACATGATAATCTTAGATAATCTTAAATAATCTTAAATGCCCAAAAAAGCATTTGATAAAATCTAACATTCGTTTATGTTTAAAGTCCTGGAGAGATCAGGGATACAAGGCACTTACCTAAATATGGTAAAGGCAATATACAACAAGCCTATAGCTAACATCAAACTTAATGGAAAGAAACTTAAATCCTACTGAAATCAGGGATAAGGCAAGACTGCCCACTCTTTCCATATCTCATCAACATAGTGATTGAAGGCCTTGCTAGAGGAATGACATTAAAGGAGATCAAGGGGATTCAGTTCAGAAGAAAAAAGTCAAAGTATCGCTATTTGCAGATGATATGATAATGTACATGAGTGACCCCAAAAATTCTACCAGGAAATTCCTACAGCAGATAAACAACTTCTGCAAAGTGGCTGGATACAAAATTAACTCAAAAAATTAGTAGTCCTCCTATATACAAAAGACAAATGGGCTGAGAAAGAAATTAGGGAAACAACATCCTTCACAATAGCCACAAAGGACAGAAAGTACCTTGGTTTGACTCTAATTAAGCAAGTCAAAGACTTGTATGAGAAAAACTTCAAGTCTCTGAAGAAAGAAATAGAAGATATCAGAAAATGGAAAGATCTCCCATGCTCATGGCTTGGAAGAATTAACATAGTAAAAATTACTATATTACCAAAAGCAATCTACAGATTCAATGAAATTCCCATCAAATTACCAATACAATTCTTCACAGACCTTAAAAAAATTCTAAACTTCATATGGAATAACAAAAACCCCAGAATCCAGAATCGCTAAAACAATCCTCTAAAATAAAAGATCTTCTGGAAGTACCTCCATCCCTGATCTCAAGCTGTACTGTACAGCAACAGTAATAAAAAACTTCATAGTACTGGCATAGAAACAGAGCTTTTTAAGTTGGAACCCTATAGAAGAAGAGTATGATCCCATGGAAGATTGTGATGGCAGTCAGGTGGGAAGTACAGGTAGAGAAGGCTTTTCATAGTCCTCCTTTGGAAGGCATCTTAATAATAGTGATGACTATGAACACGTACGAGGCTAAAGTAATCAGAACACTCGAAGACTCACTAAATATAGAAATGATTAAGCATGTCATCTGCCTAAAGGAGGAGTCAGAGCAAGATACAGAGATGACGGCAGAGTGCTCACAACCAAAGTGATTGATGATGCCGTATTCATAGTATGATAGCTGCAAGAGTATATATGAATATCACAGCACACAGTCCACCCAACATGTAAGTCACAGCTACTAACAGAGCACAGAACTTATGAGGCATCACAACTATGTAGAGTAAGGGATTACAAACAGCCACAAACCTGTCGTAGGCCATCACTGCTAACATGAACATTTCTGTAATCACAAATGTACAAATAAAGAAAAATTGTGTCATGCATCCTTTGAAAGAAATGATTCTGTCTTCCATAACCAAGATCTGCAACAGTTTGGGTGTAAAAACACTAGAATAACATATATCCAAAAATGAAAGATGGCTGAGGAAAAAGTACATGGGTGTGTGAAGTGTGGGACTGATCCTTACAACCACAAGTACGCCCAGGTTCCCCATCAATGTCACTGAGTAGATGGTCAAGAATAGGAGGAAGAGGGGTGTTTGGAGCTTTGGATACTCTGAGAAGTCCACCAAGATGAATGTGGTCACAGAACTCTGGTTTATTACTTCATATGCCATCACCTTTCAGATTATAAACCAGGAAGAAGACTAAAAATGAAATTGAATGGAACTTGAGAAAGTTGAGCAGTAAAATCTAAGGTGAAGCTCATCATAAAACAAGATGTTAGAAATAAGCATATTCCATTCATCAATGTTTACCTCATTTTTATTTTAAATGTGGTCAATCAGTGATTGCCAATTTGGGGAAATCTCCTTTGTTCTCTACTATTGCGTTTTTCTCATCTGAAATTAAAATATAGTACTCATCAGTATCATTTTATGTAAAAAGTTGCTTGATGTTTATATACATATGTAAATTATATTCATATTGATTTGATGTTAGCATACTTCATGATAAACTATCATTATATGATATCAGAGACATATAAAAAGTTATACAAGCATAGAGAAGATTACAGTGGTGTTAAATTCAAATTTAAAGAAGTCTGTGAAAACTAAATGCCTCGCATATGGCTACAAATACAAATGTGTGACACTAAGTGGACGGATATTAGAATAGCCTTCAAATTTTTACACTGCTTACATTCAGTTCATTATTCATTCATTGTATTCATAGCACATTATATTAAAAGAGGACATAACCAGCTATTTGCTAGCAGTTGGAAACAAAAAAGAACTTTAGCATTAAAAATGTAAGAATATATTTTAATAAAAATACATATTACTCAACTTGAAACAATTTAAAATCTTTTACTCAACAGTTGGCCATAAGTCTCAGCATCTGCTTTGATAGTCTACAGGGCAGAGCCTTGGGCAGAGTGCATGGAATCTTGTGAAAAATTTGGGAAATAGTAAGATCTGGAGAGGACAGGAGCTCCACAAGGAGAGCAACAAAACCAAAAAAAAATTGAACACAGGGGTCTTTCTAGAGACTCACACTCCAACCAAGTATCAGGCATGGAGACAACCTAGAATCCCTGCACAGATGTAGCTGATGGCAGTTCAGTGTTCAAGTGGGTTCCATAGTAATGGGAAGAGGGATAGCTTCTGATATAAACTGATTGGCCTGCTCTTTGATCACCTCCCCCTGAGGGGGAGGCAGCCTTACCAGGCCACAGAAGATGACAAGGCAGCCACTCCTGATGTGATCTGATAGATTAGGATCAGAAGAAAGGCGAGGGAGACCTCCCCTATCAGTGGACTTGGGGAGGGGCATGTGTGAAGAAGGGGGAGGAAAGGTGGGATTAGGAGGTGAGGAAGGAGGGGTTATGGGGGATACAAAGTGATTAAAGTGTAATTAATAAAAGTTAAAAAATAAAATCCTTAACTCATCTTAAGAGCATGCCATGAGAAAAAAAATGAATCATAAGTGAGGTTAAATGATACAACTTTTATTTTAGGTATTCCCCAAATATGTTTGATAATAATTGTTCTACAAAGGGAGTCCAGGACAGCCAAGGCTACACTAAGAAATCCTGTCTCAAAAAGCAAACAAAACAAAACAAAAACCTCAATTGCTTGTGTTGGGTATGTATAGCACTGAAACAACTTTTGATCTAGTCCATAACTCTAGATAGTTTTCCTTAATTCCAGTCATTACTGTTCTCAAGATTAGACCATCATCTGTAATGTCAACCTGCCCATGACACTGCAGTCTTACTTGGCTTCTGTGAACTTCTCTCAGTCAGTCACAAGTGTTGATGAGAAAATGTTACCTATGAACTTAGACTTCTTCTATTTTCCTAAAACTACACATTTTGAAAAGCCTATCTAAACAACCTGGTACCACTACAGATAATTTTGATATAAACATTATACCCAATAATAAATCCTACAACAGTCACTGCAGAAAGGCCATCAGGAATAATTACAACATATGTTGCTTAATTGAACTAATTAAGTTTTCTAATCTCAAAACAAGTCTTGAAAGATTTAAAATCAATGGATTCCTCACAATTTCATATACCCATATTCTCTCATAATTAACACATTTTCCACTATTCTGTCAATAGATTCACTCTTTGTACTTAAACACCATGTTTTAAATATTGTGACTACATAATCCCAAACAATGACTATAATAATTAATTATACATTTGAAATTATACTACAAAATTTTCAATTCTTATTATTATTATTTATAAGAAATGCCTACTCTTCCTTTATATTTCTTCTGATTTTTTTCTTTTTTTATTAATTACAATTTATTCTCTTTGAATCCTACTATAGCTCCCTCCCTCATCTCCTCCCAGTTCCACCCTCCCTCCCTCTTCTCCTCCTATTCCCCTCCCCCCTCCCCTAGTCCACAGACAAGGGAGGTCCTCCTCCCATTCTATCTGACCCTAGCATATCAGGTCTCATCAGGACTGGTTGCATTGTAGTCCTCTGTAGCCTGGGAAGGTTGCTTCCCACATGGGGAGGTGATCAAAGAGCCAGACACTGAGTTCATATCAGAGACAGTCTTTGTTCCCCTTACTAGGGAATCCACTTAGACACTAAGCTGCCATGGGGTACATCTGAGCAGGAGTTCTAGGTTATCTCCATGCATAATCCTTAGACTGGAATATCAGTCTCTGCAAAGACCAATGTTTTGGTTCTGTTGGTCTCCTTGTGGAACTCCTTTCCTCTCCAAGTCTTTCTATATCCCCTTCTTACATTAGATTCTCTGAACTCTAACCAAAGTTTGGCTATGAGTCTCAGCATCTGCTTAGAAACATAACTGGTAGAGTCTTTTAGAGGCTCTCTGTGGTAGGTTCCTGTCCTCCTCCCTGTTTTCTACTGTTTCCAATGTCTATCCCATTTGCCTTTCTGAATGCAGATTGAGCAACTTACCCAGGGTCCTCCTTTATGCTTAGCTTCTTTAAGTGTACAGTTTTTAGTATGATTATACTATGTTATATGTCTAATATCTACTTATAATTGAGTACATACCATGTGTGTCTTTCTGCTTCTGGGTTATCTCATGCAGGATGATCTTTTCTAGTTCCTACCATCTGCCTGCAAATTTCATAATTTCCTTGTTTTAACTGCTGAGTAGTATTCTTGTATAAATGTACTAAATTTTTGTATCCATTCCTCATTTGAGGGACACCTGGGTTGTTTCCAGAAGAGCAACAGTAATAAAACCTGCACGGTACTGGCATAGAAACAGAATGGTGGATCAATAGAATCTAATAGAAGACCCAGAAATAACCCCACGTACCTATGGATACTGGACTTTTGACAAAGAAGCCAAAATCATACAATAGAAAAAAGATAGCATCTTCAACTAACAGCGCTGGTCTAATTAGATGTCTACATGTAGAAAAATGCAAAAAGATCCATATTTATCACCCTGCACAAAACTAATGTCCAAAGTCTAAATGTCCAAAACTAATGATCAAAGACCTCAACATAAAACCAGACACACTAGACCTGTTAGAATAAAAAGTGAAGAGCCTTGACCTCATTGGCACAGGAGACAACTTCCTGAACAAAATACAACAGTACAGGCTCTAAAATCAACAATCAATAAATGGGACCTCATGAAACTGAAAAGCTTCTGTAAAGCAAACAGCACTCTCATCAGAACAAAACAACAGCCTACAGACTGGGAAAGGGTCTTCACCAACCCTATATCTGAAAGAGGGTTAATATCTAGAATATATAAAGAACTCAAGAAGTTATTTTTTCTTTGAGAGACGTGTCAATTTCCGCAAGTGTATCTTCGGCTCTTGAGATTCTTTCTTCCATTTCTTGTATTCTGTTGGTGATGCTTACCTTTGTAGTGCCTGATCTTTTCTCTATGTTCTCCAGCTCCTGGTTTTTCTCTATTTGTGTTTTCTTTATTGATTCTAATTCTGTTTTCATGTCTTGCACCATTTCCTTCATCTGTTTGAATGTGGAGTCCTGCTTTTCAATGATAGCTTCTATTTTTTTGTCTGTTTCCTCTCTATGTATCACTAATTGTGCCTCTACTTCTTTGGGTATAATTGCCTGTATTTCTATGAGAGCTTTGTTTATTTCTTCTTTATTTGCCTTCATTTGTGTGGACATTTCTTTGAGAGCTTTGTGCATTTCTTCTCTGTTTGCCTCAATTTTCGTGGTCATTTCTCTGAGAGCACAATTTGTTTCCTCTTGGTTAGTCTCGATTTCTTTGGTTATTTCTTTGAGGGCTTTGTTCATTTCATCTCTATGGGCTTCTAGTAGCTGGAGAAACATAGTTTTGAGGTCGTTTTCTTGCATATCTAGTGAATTGAAGTGTCCATTGTTTTGTGGTGTTGCTGGTGAGGTCATTGTGTCCTGATTTTTGTTAGGAGTGTTCTTACGTCTGCCTCTAGCCATCTGGTTATTTATAATCCTCACTGGTTGTTCCTCGAGATTGTAGTTTGGGCTATGATCCTCTCTTTCTGTTTTCTGGACTGTTTTTTCAGGAAGATGAGAGAGGTTCACTGCTTTGGGAGTGTGCACTTTGTTTTCAGTTTTGCCTAAGTAAAGAATGTGAAGCTGGCGTTATTCGCGTGCGCTTTTAGCGGGCGCAGTGTGCATGCGCGGATTCTCTGACTATTGCAGTGGCCTGCAAGCCACTATTACGCAGTTCTGACTGAGATTCAGGGATTGTTTTCCTGGATTACCCTGGTGGACCCACAAGGCAGAGGCTTCACTGTTGGGGTCGCTATTCCAAGAATCCCTCTGATGCCCACACTAGGAGTGTGGGTGCCAGGGATCTCGTCTGGTTGCTTCTGTGGAGAGGCCCTGGGTCTGGGGCAATCTCTCCCTAGAAGGCTCACTCACTCTCTTGCAGGACCAGTTGGAATGCACAGGGGTTCCCCTTGCTTACTACTCTCTGTTTTGGTCCTGCTGCGGAAGTGCACGGGTAGGCTAACAGTCAGCTCTGTGACACTGTGGCCGCAGAACTCTGTGTCCACCTTTCCTGTGTGCTGCCTCTTTGTCCTTTCCCTCTGCCAGGAGGGGTTATGTTGACTGGTCCCTGGGTGGCGCGGGAAAGAGTTAGGGTGAGTGTACTCAATCCCAGATCCCGGGCCCAGATCTCTCTGCCAGAAGCAGCCTAGCGGTAGAATCTATGTTTGCTGATCCCAAGAGAGTACCGGGTAGGGTTGAGTGTCTTCAGATCCAGAGCTTGGGTTTCTCTGCTAGGGGTCGCTGGAGAGAGGGTGCTGTGTCCTTGGCAGGCTGCCTCTCTGTCCTTCCCCTCTGACCTTCTCCTCTGCTAGGGCAAGCTTATGGAGGTGCTCTCAGGGGAGTGTCAGCAGGGGTTGGGGCTTCTCAGTGGGATCCTGAGCTGGTGGCGTTTCTCTGCCTGGGGGGGGGGGGGGGGGGG
>NW_026590698.1:49482-70778 GCF_907164565.1 Psammomys obesus
TGGGGGGGGGGGGGCGGTGATAGAACTTGCTGCTAGACCTTATTGCGCTGGACCCAGGAGAATCTCAGGACATGTAGAATGACCACAGTCCCAGATCCCGAGCTGTAGTTTGTTTGCTAGGAGCGGCCGGCAGCACTGGAGTTCCGGCACTGTGAAGCCGCTGTGCGCCTCTTTATCCTTCTTGTCTGCTGTGGCAGGATGATGGCGGCGTTTGGGGGAGTGCCCGAAAGGATTGGGTTTTCTCAGCCCCAATCTCGGGTTGCGGTACAGACAATGTGGTCTGTGGCAGATTCTGTTGGACACCTCCTGCCTCCTCCGAAGAGGGAGTAGGGATTTTGAGCTGGGTGAGCAGCTGCAATCCGTGCACGGCGGGAGCTCAGTTGTGGTGGCGGCAGGTACCCATGCTCGGAGAGACCTTTCAGGGAAAGACTGGGTGACCCGTGAGCAGTCTGGCAACTTTCCTTCCCCGTGGGTTTTTTTTTTTTTGTGACTGGGACTCCCAAGCCTTAGGCCCCCTTGTGCCCACCGATCAGCCTGGGAAATTGATCGTGATTAGCAGCCTTGCGGCACCAGCCCAGAGACCCAAAGCCCGAGTTGCCGGGTTCTCTTCCGGGTTCTGGCTGGGCAGCCGAGAGTGGACCCGGCCGCTTCCCACGCCATGGGAGCCTCCCCTCACCTGGGAAACACGATCGATCGCTGTTGTTTTAGGGCCCAGAGTTCAGTCTCCTGGTCGCTGCCCGGAGTGTGTTGTCCAGCTTCTCAGACACGGTGTTCTCCCGGCGCCGCCATCTTGGCCCCTCCAGAGCTCAAGAAGTTAAAAAGCAACAAATCAAGTAATCCAATTAAAAAATGGGGTACAGAGCTAAACAGAGAATCCTCAAGAGAGGAATATGAAATGGCAGAGAAACGCAAGAGAGAGAGAGAGAGCACAAAGGACCTGGGACAGACTTGTGCAAGATCCAGCTATACCACTCCTAGGCATATACTCAAAAGATGCCCCTCCATTCAATAAGGACATTTGATCAACCATGGTATTGGCAGCTTTATTCATAATAGCCAAAATCTGGAAATAATCTGGATGTCCCTCAACAGAAGAATGGATACAGAAATTGTGGTACATTTACACAATGGAATACTACTCAGCAATTAAAAACAAGGAAATCATGAAAATTGCAGGCAAATGGTGGGAACTAAAAAAGATCATCCTGAGTAAGTTAACTCAGGAGTAGAAAGACACATATGATATATACTCACTTATAAATGGGTATTAGTCATATAATATAGGATATATATAGGATAAAAATCTATAGCCCAAAAGAAGGTAAAAGACAAGGAGGACCCTAGAGAAGACTCTTAATCCTCAGTCAGAAAGGCAAACAGGATAGACATCAGAAGCAAGAGAAGTCAAGAAACAAGAGAGGAGCCTTCCAGAGAGGACCTCTGAAAGACCCTACCCACCAGGGTATCGAAGGAGATATTGAGACTCATGGCCAAACTTTGGGTAGAGTTCAGGAAACCTTATGGAAGAAAAGGGAGATAGAAAGACTTGGAGGGGACAGGAACTCCACAAGGAGAACAACAGAGCCCAAATACCTAGGCCTAGGAGGGCCTGCAGACACAGATACTCCAACTAAGGAGTATCATCCCATTGGCTGCTCGGTTTCCAAGTGGGCACCCTATTAAGGAGTAGAGGGACTGTCTCTGATGTGAACTCAGTGGCTGCCTCTTTGATCACCTCTCCCTGTGGGGTGCAGCCTTGCTAGGCCACAGAGGGAGATAATGCAGCCAATCTTGATAAGACCTGATAACCTAGGGTCAGATAGAAGGGGAGGAGGTCCTCCCTTCTCAGGGGACTAGGGAAAGGGTATTTGGGGAGAAGAGGAAAGGTGGATGGGACTGGGAGAAGATGAGAGAAGGGGATGCAGTGGGGATACAAAGTGAATAAATTGTAATAAATAAATACTTAAATAAAATTAAATTTTAAAAAAGAAGTTCTTATTTTCTTGGTGAAGACACCGGCTCTTACACTCATTTTTCGCTTTTTATACAGAGTTCCCTGAGCCCAGAGGGATTTGATGGGGACATCCCATTTAGGGCTGAGTGTTATAAGGTCTTTCACTCTCTGCCTAATGTCTGGGTATGGGTCTCTGTATTGTTTCCATCTGCTGCCGGAGGAGGCTTTTCTGATGGTGGCTTTGTGAAGCACTGATGAATGACTACAGCAGAATCTCATTAGGGGTTGTTTTATTGATCCTTTTAATGTTGTTTAGAACAGCAGTATTTGGCTTCACCCTTGGTTGCCAGTCCATGTAGTCTCAGGCTCTTGGTCACCCGTTCAAGTTAGATATTGGTTGGTTACTCCCGAAAGCCTTGTGCCACACCACTGTACTTGCGTGTATTGCAGGTTAGACACCATTGCAGATCAAAAGATTTGTAGCTGGGTTGGTGTTTATGCTTCTCTTTCAGTAGCATGTAGAGGACACGACAATTATTAACACATATGCACCAAACAAAAAGGCTCACAGGCTTATAAAAGAAACAATAGTACAACTTAAACCACATATTGAAACAATAGTACAACTTAAACCACATATTGACCCTCACACACAGTGTGAGACTTTCATGTTTCCCCTTAGAAACAAGTGGAGGTTTTGCTGCCTATGTATTCTTGGATATACGGCCTTCACTGGAGCATGGCCAATCAACTAAGCACTGCAAGCTTAAAAATATGAACTGATAGACTAAGATCAGAAAGGAGAGGAGAACCTCCCCTATCAGTGGACTTGGGGAGTGGCATGCATGCAGAAAGGGGAGGGAGGGTGAGATCGGGAGGGGAGAAGGAAGGGGCTTATGGGGGGATACAAAATGAATAAAGTGTAATTAATAAAAAATTTAAAAAAAAGAATGCCACTGTATTAGGGGTTAAGGTTTCAACCCAGAGTTTCAGAATAAAATGGACATTCAGCTCATAAAAAAAAAAAAAAAAAAAAAGTGAATCTCTCTATCTCCCAGAACATGGGCACTTTGCTTTGCAATTTTATTTTAAATAATATAGAAGACTAAGGCAAATGGAATGGCTTTTCAAGGAAATTAGTTCACATCAAAAGTGCAATGAAATGATATTGAATAAAATGTCTTCAAAAATGAAGCAATGTCATCTCTTACTTCCAAGAAAACAAAGTTGATAATTTGCATTAATGACATTAAATAAGGTGGAGGAAAAAAATTAAAGAGGTTTAAATATAACCATCAAGAAAATTTTAGTACAAATAAGCTCACAAATGTAAACAATATGATTTATTGAAACAAATTCATGAGATTTATACAACAATTAATAATATTTTGTCATTGATTAAACAACTAAGTCAGTACTTTTGTTGTTCACTTATAATTAAAAAACTTGAAAAAGTAAATGATCAATGGGACATTTGAAAATTACAAACTCTTGTCTATGATTGGTATAAGAGAAGCTAGAATCAAATAGAATCTTTTAATACTTAGAAAGCTGAAAGCAGGATAGAGGATTTTCTGCAAGGAAGACCACACCAATAGTTTGTTGACAAGTACTAAATAATCTCCCTGAAATGTATATTCAAGTACACTATAAAAGTGAAATATTATTGTTCATGAGCATATACATATGTCCATGTATGTATTCAAAGACAATTAGTGAAAAAACAGGCCATGGATTTAATGGAGAGTACAGCAGAGGCATATGGGAGGGTTTGGGAGTAGGAATGGGAAGGGAAAAATGGAGTTATAATCCCAAAATTAAAATAAAACAGAATGAAATGAATAGTGTACATGGGTGATGAAAACATTTTTATATGTGCTTCTTTATAGACAGTGTTTTCATAAACCATAATCTACATTATTAAGTTATATCAAATATAGTACTAAATACCTGTTTAATAAAGCTTTCCAAGTAAAATGTCAGGTTTAATTGTGAGGACTTGAATGTGGATGCCCTAAAAAAAACTAAAGTCAACTTGAGGGGTAGCATGGATCTAGACTGCAGAAGAGAGATATTTTTTCTTCTTCATTCTTATTTCTTTAGTACTAATTGTAGGGATTTTGAAATGTTATATTTTCTTTAATGTATCAATGGAAGTGAAATATCTGAGTACAAAATATCTGTTTCAAACTTTAGAAAAGGCAATCTGAATGCTGTAATTCACAACTCAGTATTGGATTAAAAACATAACCGCATATTTCCTAAAAACTAATGTCATTGATAGTGTATATGAAAAACATATTTATTTAGAATATGAATAAATATATATTAAATTAAAATGCGTTTTAATGGTATTATATTGACTGAGAGTGCAGTTTTGTGCAAATCAGCCTCTTGACTGTCTCTTTTAAATCTTTGTTCCTTAGGCTGTAGATAAGGGGGTTTAACATGGGGATCAAGACTGTATAGAGCACAGTTGCTACTTTGACAAGGAGCCTTGAGCTGTTTGCATTGGGTACACAGTAGAGCAGGAGAATAATTCCATGGAAGATGCAGATGGCAATCAGGTGGGAAGTGCAGGTGGAGAAGGCGTTTTGGAGTCCACCCTTAGAAGGCATCTTGATGATTGTGATGACTATGAAGACATAGGAAGCCATGGTGATAAGAAGGCTACTACCCTCACTTAATATGGAAATGACTAAGCACGCCATCTGGCTGAAGGAGGAGTCAGAACAGGATACAGAGATGATGGCAGAGTCCTCACAGCCAGAGTGATTGATGATGCCAGGTCCACAATAAGACAGTTCTAAGAGAGTGTGCGCGAGTATCACAGCACACAGACCACCCCACACATAACTTCCAGCTACTAGAAGAACACACAGTTGATGAGACATGGCTACAGAGAAGAGCAGGGGGTTACATGTGGAGCTGTGCCTCTGGCAGCTACTTTGATATTTAAATCTCAGCGGAGAGACTGCTTTTACTTCTCTAATGGCAGGGTAGAACTTGCAAGTCCATCTCCTTTTGTTTGTGACAGCAGGTGGGATAGCTTGTGAGGGTCACACCTCTTCCTCAGGCTCCTTGTGCAAATTAACCTCTTGTTCTGAGATGTTTTACTGGCTAAAAGTAACTCCAAAAATAGAGGTCAGAAGGCTGGAGGCAGAGACTTGAGACTTGCTGCTTGCTGCAGCAGCCTGCCTTTTGCTGTGGCTGTCGAATCTGGACCCTAAAAAAGTTTCCTGTGTACTGTGTGTTTATTTTATTAATATTAATCCTCACTCCCGACTCAAGAACCGTTGGACTCTGCTGGCTGGCTCCAGCAGTTACAAACAGCCACAAACCTGTCATAAGCCATTACTGCTAACATGAACATCTCTGTAATCACACATGCACAGCCAAAGAAAAAATGTGCCATGCAACCTTTTAAAGAGATAGTTCTATGTTCTGTGACCAAAATCTCCATTAATTTTGGTGTAAATACACTAGAATAACATATATCCAAAAACAAAAGATGGCTCAGAAAAAAGTACATGGGTGTATGAAGCTTAGGATTGATTCTTCTCACCACAGTTATACCTATATTGCCTACTAGAGTGACTGAGTAAATGGCCATGACCATAAGAAAGAGTGGTGGCTGGAGATGTGGGTATTCTGAGAAGCCCACAAGAATAAATGTGGTAACAGAACTGTGGTTTATCATCACATGTACCATGAGTTACCAGTTGTGAAGAACAGGCAAAGAAAGGAAGAAATTCAATCAGTAGAACTTGACAGCATGGAATCGTAAAAGCCTAGATGAAACTTGACACAAACAACAAAGGTAGTGATGATGATCTTGTATTCAGTAGTGTTTTGCTTCAGTATAGATTCTTAACTTCAAACTCTGTATGACTGTGCAACTTAAATCTAAATAAAATAAAATGATAAAACTGATAATGAAGATGACAGAAATTTTAAAAAATGGTTCTGTATAGTAAAGGCGTTTTTTTGTTTTGTTTTGTTTTATTTTGTTTACATACTTACTCAAATTAGGGCCATGGGAATGCTAGACAAGAATGTAAAAATGTAGCTACACAACCTTCTTTTTACTTTATAAAAACTTTTGAGACAGAGTCTTACAAACTGACTGGCCTTGATCTTGTTAACCTCTCAATTTACACCAATAGCAAAGCACACTGACACAATTTCAAACCAAATGATTGTTAAGAATTTTTATCATTTTCACTAAAAATATTTTCCCCATTTTTAATATGAAGCTCTTCTGCTAACACCTATCACTCCTTCAGTTTGTCTTTGAAAGTCATCATTACATTGATCATGAAAATTAATTTCATATTCAATTATGTAACATAAAAATGACTTTAATATTGACTTGTAACAATAGTAGCAGCAGTAGTAGTAGATGTAGTTTTAGTTGTTTTATTAGACTAGTTAAATACATATCTGATAGTGGCTGATCCACTATAGAATATTATTTTCACCGTCTGAGAATTCCCTACATATGTATATGTTAATTGAATCCTTTACTTTCCTCCTCTAATTCTTCACATATCCCTGCTATCATTTTACCCTTCTTCAAGATTTTTTAACTATTATAATATCACCTGTAATGGTTTAAAATAAATATTAAAATATGGAACCACTGCATTAGCAAAAATCTACCATAGCCTTCAAAACCATGAATTACGGGACCTGGTATGAATTTGTGACTTGTCATGTAAATACTACATAAGAATGTATAGTTGTTTGAACTTATTCATTTGACTGGTCTGAAAAAATCCATTAATATATGACTCATGAGACAAACATTTCATTATCTCACACTAAGAATATTTAGAAAAATTGGAGATTATCAGTTTATTGTTAAATTGTAAATCCAGATTTATTCTGCTTTTAATTCCTAATCTGCATATAATCAACCTGTATCCTATTTTACTGAATCTTTCTCAAATATTTGCTTTAATTTAGAACTGTCTAAATACAAAGAATCCTTCACTAAATTTCAAATTATCCTAAACATTTATGATCATCTTATTTTTCTACATACTAGTAATATATAGACAAAATTTCTAATTTTATTTTAAAAATATTTTGTCCTCTCACTGTAGGGACACACACACACACACACACACACACACACACACACACACACATACACAACCATCCTCTGCTTGGTTAAAACAAAATTTCAGATGATGATGAACATAGTCCTGCATATTCATGAGCCCAGTACTCAGGAACATTAAGTAAGGAAATAATGAATAATGAGTCATAGGATTGGCTAAGTTACATTGTAACCCTTTTTCTCAATCTGCATGAATATGTTAATGATAGACATAATTTTATGAAAATAATCAAAGTATTACTTGTAACTACAGCTGGCATGACTTCGTGTAATACATCAACTAAATCAGTTATTTATAATAATAAAAATAGGAATAAAAAGGGGAGCCTTCAAATATATATGTATGCTAAGTCTTTCTAATTTTATGACTAAGATTCCTTTTTGAACTCTGATATCCACTGATTTCTTATGCAAGACTCTCGGCTAAGTCATTATCACTTGAAGTTCTCCAGGGTTATCAGTCACTATCAGCAAGAACTGTGCTGATCTTGCCAGGATCTCAGTTTCTGCCTACTGTGACATCAATCAGGATTATATAAACTACACAGAAATGCTTCTCCATCTCCATCCCTTACATTCCTAGAAATCATTTTAAAAGAAAGATCTTTTTACTAGAATCTGTACATCTAAACAAACTAAGCAAAAGAGAGGACCCTAACTAAAATGTTCAATCCCCATCCTAAAAGGCAAAGAGGATGGACATCAGAAGAAAAAGAAAACAGGAAACAACCTAGGAACCTGCTACAGAGGGCCTCTGAAAGCCAGAAGAAAACAGGAAACAACCTTGAAACCTGCCACAGAGGGCCTCTGAAAGCCTCTGTAGTATAGACTGTCAAAGCAGATGCTGAGCCTGATGGCCAACTGATGGACAGAGTGAATGGAATTTTATGTAAGAAATGGGAAACAGTAAGAGCTGGAGGGGACGGGAACTCCACAAGGAGAGCAACAGAACAAGAAAATTTGAACACAGGGAACTTCCCAGAGACTCATACTCCAACCAAGGACTATTCGTGGAGATAACCTAGAACCCCTGCACAGATGTAGCCCATGGCAGTTCAGTGTCCAAGTGGGTTACATAGTAATGGGAAGAGGGACTGCCTCTGACATAATCTGATTGGCCTTCTCATTGATCACCTCCTCCTGAGGGGGGAGCAGCCTTACCAGGCCACAGTAGAAGACAATGCAGCCACTTTTGATGAGAACTGATAGATTAAGATCAGAAAGAAGAGGAGAACCTCCCCTATCAGTGGACTTGGGGAGTGGCATACATGCAGAAAGGGGAGGGAGGGTGGGATCGGGAGGGGAAGAAGGAGGGGCTTATAGGGGGATACAAAATGAATAAAGTGTAATTAATAATAAAATAATAAAAAAAGAAAAAAAGAAAGATCTTTTTAACTTTGTCAAATTATAATCAAACTGTTATTTAGATGCAATATAAGATTCATGAAATTAAATATTCTAAATGGATTTCTAAAAACTCCCAGAAGTATATGTTCAAAATATTTTTGCTCTCAAGATTTATTTTTTTCTAATGTTGTCAAATGATTTAATTTTCCTCTTAATTTTTAATACTATCTTTCAATTATAGTCTTTAATATGGCTTCTCAAGAAAAATGCTGTTTGCTAACAAATATCACTATTTCCCCCTACTTTCCTTGCACTTACAGTTTCTTAATATCCAATATGTATTTTACATTTTACTGTTATATGTATATTCACATGTATGTTGATCTTTCTATACCTGAATTAATCAAATTTTATGTTGTTAACACTTAATTTTAATTTTTTGTATTAGTAATATAAATAAAAGAAATGGCTCAAACAAAAATACAGTTTTGCTAGTGTTGTTAGGAACAAAGGGTATAGAATTTAACACCTTAATATATGTTATGTACTCAAATGAGTCGATACCATTGTCTCAATTACATTATATCTACCACCCCTCAATTTGTAAGAGTTTTCATGTACCTTCTTGAAGATTCAAAATGTGGCAAGCAACTCAGTAAAAGAAAGATTTTCTTGATGTCTGTATGAGATTATGTCATGTTCTTATTAATAAACACGAATAATAGCCTCCAAAATTAAAATGTTTTAAGTTTCTCAAATAAAGGCTTCAAGTAACCCTTGTAAAGTGAAATTAAGTAAAGGAGGTAGCCATCATACTATTTTGAAAGAAAAACATATAAATATCTTGAAGAAGACACAAATTTTAAATCTGTATTCATGATAGCATTATTTATTATGAGCCAACTCATTGACTTTGGGAACACATACCCTAGAGATTCCTCGCTGATGATTGCCTTGGACTATAAACAAGTAATCAGAAGAAACTTCACCTTTTGTTTTTAGAATACATACTATTCCTGATAATTAATGTCTTCATGATTCAGATACAATTCATCTCAAAATGTTTATATTTATGAAAACTGTACAAACATTTGGATACATCTAGTGCAATACACTGAGACCAGCTTTAGTAGTGAAGGTTCTTATGCTCAGGGGATTGCCCATATAGCTATGTATGGGAACATACTAACTGAGCTGAGTAGGTTATGACAAAAGATTTGAAACTGGCAAGGAGTATGTTTTGGGGTGTAAGGGGAGGAAGATTTGATCTTATTTTCATTGAATACATTTATGAAATTCTCAATCATAAAGAAAATTTTAAATAAGAGAGATCATAATTCTTGATGGCATGTCACCTTTAGTCAAGTATATTTGTTCAATAAATTCAACAAAAACAATTAAAATTTGTTTTAAAGAAAGGTGTCAAATACTGCCAATAGAAAAAATAGATCTGTTTATGGAATTTATGGTATACTACTACAAGTACATAGAGAAAAAAAGAGATAATGTTCACAAATAACAACATATTTTTGAAAATATATTTTATGACTGATCAGTCTCCAAGGTTAATCTTAAAACATTTACAACAAATCTAATTTTTATTGTTTTAAAGTAAAACATTGAAAAGATTCTTCAAGTAGACAAGATGGGAATGACAAATTATTTTGAAAGGAGGAGGCAAGAAGTGGGATTTAAAAACCAACAGGAGAAGGAAATCCATTGTGAATGTGATCAAAATATATTATGTACATGCATGAATATACAAAAAAACCCATTTCTATGTAAAATATGTGCTAATAAAACATTAATATTATGAAAAAATTCCTACATTCCTAGTTTGCTAAACCCTAGCTTTATACCTTACTTCCCTGGACCATTCTGTCTAAGCCTTCCAGATCTGAGATTCCTTCTCACTATTTTCATGTCACAGATGTTCTGTCTTCACTCCCATTAGTCCTGTCTCACCTGTCCTCTTCTAGTGACCTCTTCTTCATTTCCTAGCTCGATAGGCTTTCCAATTGTGAAAACTAGTCTAAGCATGGGAAGAAAGAATGGGTCTGCCTACACTGAGAACACACAGCAATTGTTTATCTGGATTTGAGCCAATTCTCTTAGTAGGCTTTTGTCAACTTCACCAACTTTTCAGTGAGTTTCAAAATTTTATTTTTCTTTACAGATGAATTAAATTCATTTTCATGCATATATATGTATATGTCTATACATATATGTGTATATATCACAAGTTCTTTATTTATAAACCCATTGTTGAGCATCCTGAGTTACTCCATACGCAGTGTCTTTGGACTAGAGGTCAATAAGAACAGATGACTAAAGCGCTCCGTAACAAGAAATAGAGTATATAGCAAATATTCATGAGGGGCATTTCTCAGTCATAAGAAAGTTCTATTTTTAGCATTATTAAAAATTCCACACTGAAGTGTATGTGACAGTTTATTGCTCCGAAACACTGAATAAACATTTCAATTTTTCTGTAAACCAGCACCGATTGACATTTATTTTTATAGTGTTAATTATTCTGGATAAACTAAGAACCAAAAAGCTTTTTAGTTACCTTTCTTCCTGCTGTCTAAGGATGATGAACATGTTAAAAAGTATTTATCAGTAACTTGTATATATATCTTTTTGAAAACTCTCCATTAAAAAATTTTTACTACATTATTTTTCCTAGATATTAATCCTCTGCCAAATATATGTTAATTAAAAACTATTGTTAAGCCTTTAATTCCAGGGGACTCTCTCATGAGAGTACAGTAGGCAGTGAGGAACTTAACTATATAAAACCATAACCTATGATACAGTCCGAACTCCATTTAAATTTTGTTCTTTTTTCGTCAAAATAGATCTTAATCTGGGGACATACAGATGATATTTAATAGATTTAAATAATATACAATATTTGAAAATCTCTATAGAATCAGTTAGTAAGTTTAATATCAATAGCAAGATGATTCAGAAGATCCTATTAGAAGCTTTAACATTAATTTTTTATGGTACTAGAAACAATAAAATGTTTATTTTAAATAACTTTTATTGCTATTAAATCATCACTTTAATAAAAATGTAATACAAGGACAAGTATACAAAATTATTTTAATCAAGTTTTACTTCTTCATTTTGAAGTTAATATCATTTAATATGTATATAAGTTGTATGTAATTGTGGAACTAAGGCTATTTTCTCTGGAAGTGAGAGAAGGAAGGAGGGAAACCCCAAAATCTTCCTTTGGTGGTACTTACTGAAAACAAACAAACAAACAAAAGACCTGCTTAGTGTTAGGAAACGTACGAATGTTAGAACCAACGCACCAATGTTAGGACCTGTAGGAATGTTGGGGAAAAGTGCACCTGTGCGCCTGTGGAGGTTACACGTGGGTTCACAAATCACACCACGAGATCGGTTCCACGTGGGAGGTTTATTAGGGGAAGGGGGTTGCAGAGAGAGAGAGAGAGAGAGAGAGAGAGAGAGAGGAGGAGAGTAAGAGAGAGAGTAAGAGAGTAAGAGGGGGGCTCCAGGAGTTCTTATAGGGTGACCCAGGGCATGCGCAGGTAATTCCAGGTGTTCTGGGTGTCTTCACAAATGCCTGAGAACCGGTTTATCAGGTCCTTTGGGGCTGGCCATAGAAGTGCCTGCTTACTGATCCCAACATTCCTCCCTTTTTCTATAATTAAAAATAGGGAGCTTGGGCTGCCTTTTATAAGGTAAGTTAAAGTATATAAATTTAGGCTCATTGGAAGCAGCTCTTGGTTGTCATGCAAGAGGTTGAGAGAGAGAAGAATTATAGCAACAAAATGGTCAGGTTGCAAGGTCAAGAATAAGGGAAGCCTCTGCCCAGGAAAATTTAGGGTAGAGGGTTGTCAACAGAGAATTGCCAGCCATGCAAGGCAGCAGGTAGGGACTGGGGAACGCTGGGAGAACATGGAACCGCTTGTCCTGGTCCTGATGCACACCATTTCAGCCTTTTGTTAACAACAAGTGAATAATGGGCATAGATTCTCTTCTGGCTACTTCCTGCTGACACTGGGGGCGATGCAGGGAGGTCAAAAGGCTGAAGTGTTGGCCAAGTCCAGGAAGAATAGGCTGCTTTGATGCTTTCCCAGGACTGTGAGAACACCCACGGCTGGGAGGGAAGGTGCAGGTCCAGCTTGTTGGAAGTCTGTGAGGTCAGAGCTGAACACCTATAGCTTGTTGGAAGTCCATGAGGTCAGAGTTGAACACCTGTAGCTGCTTTGGCGCTGTTGTGGCTATAGGAAACATCTGTGTCTGGCAGGACACTGAAACAAAAGATAAAGTTGAGTATAGAGAAAATCCTGTAGGTATACATTGAAAGGTTTGGATTGATGAAGCTTGTACATGGGAACCTCTGTCTACCTGGAGGGACCTTTATTTACCCAGTCACTGGCAATTTTTAAAGAAGGCTTTGCTTTTGACTTGTCATTGAGGTGAGGTTTGGTTACAGAAGCATGTAAACTTAGAGGCCCTGTGCCAGCTGGCACTAAGTGTAGAAACCTGAAATTCTCCAGCCTGTCTGGAGGAATGGGCATCTGGGCGTCTCCCATTGGGGGCAGAGAAGTAGAGGAACCATATGCAAGGGAGGACCTTCCCATGAGTGAGCGAGCGAGCGTGTGCACAAGCGAGGGGGGGAAGAGGGGTGGAGGGGGTGTACCACCCAAGGGAGAGTGTGGCCGAAAATGAAAGTCAGCATAGAGGGTCAAACCTAGACAATTAAGGCTATGGCTGGGGGGGGGGGGTCCCTCAGTCTCAAAAGATAGTAGGAAGTTGCCAGAGTTTTGTGGTCAAGCTTCCCCTACCAAGAGAGGCATGTATGCTGAGAAAATGGAGTGAACTCACCAATCTAGCCAGTGGTTGCATGTAGTAAACAGTAGTCTGGTAGTCAAGAAAGGAAGTCCCAAAACCAGGGAAAGGGGAGGAGTCCCACCTTTTGAGATAGGCAATAACTGCAGTACTTATCTGGAGTCTAGTTGTCCTGAGAGGTAGATTTAGCCACTGAGTTCATATCAGAGACAGCCCCTGCTCCCCTTACTAGGCTTTCACTGAAAATGTTTTTAAAATAAATCTAGTTAAAGTGATTCTGCGTTCAACAAAGAGCAGTAGGCAGGTGGTTGAAGGATGACACAAAACTATAGTGTATTTTACAAAAACCCATCATTATAAAGTGCAAGTAGATCAAAGAACATCAAAGAAACCTCATCAATCTTACTGCCTATGGATTACTATTCTGTTACTGTTCTATATAGTTAATGAGTATTCCTTTTCATCAGTGACTAAGAGACGCATGTGTGTGTTAAGTCAGCATTGTGACTGGTATATTCTACTGGGGTCGAAATGATCTATATCATATATATGTATTATGAACTATCCAAATACAAATTTCAATAAGCAACCACAGAGGTGAAGTTACATTGAAAGATTGGCAAACACCTTACATACATATTTATAAAAAGACTGTTAGCAAATGAGCAGACAAACATAAACGGTACTGTGAAATATAAGTTACCTGTACTGTATTGCTACTTCCATAAGAGGGAAAGAAGCTGGGTGTTGTAATGGATGCTTGTAAGCCCTATAGCAGCAAGGGAGAGATAGACAAAAGGACATCCTAATCTACAAAGATAGCTTGGTGTAAGATGCTATCCCAAATAGGAAAAATAGAGAGAAGGTTGGGAAATATACTTTGGTGTATATTCAAATAAAAATGTCCAATGAAAAAATAGACTTTGTAAATTACATATGCAAACTTGTCCATAATCAGCATTTCCTATTTAATAGCTCTCAAGATATAATATCAAATGAATTTCCTTTATGAACTTATGCAAATTATGAAAAACCCACAAAAATTTAAAATATCAACTACAATAAAGATCTTTCTCAGCATTATTTCATGAAAATGAGCATATGAAATATTTAATTCAAATAGTATGAATATTAATTTATAATATTTACAACTTACTAGCATGAAAATAAAATAAATATTGGAATGAGATGTTTCTAAAATGCTTTATAAAAAGAAAATACTCCAACCAAGGACTATTCATGGAGATAACTTAGAACCCCTGCACAGATGTACCACATAACAGTTCAGTGTCCAAGTGGGTTACATAGTAATGGGAAGAGGGACTGTCTCTGACATAATCTGATTGGCCTGCTCTTTGATCACCTCCCCCGAGGGGGCAGCAGCCTTATCAGGCCACAGAGGAAGACAATGCAGCCACTCCTGATGATCTGATAAACTAAGATCAGAAGGAAGGAGAAGAGGACCTCCCCTATCAGTGGACTTGGGGAGGGGCATTCGTGAAGAAGAGGGAGGGAGGGTGGGATTGGGAGAGGAGGAGGGAGGAGCTTATGAGGGGATATGAAATGAATAAAGTGTAATTGATAAAAAAATAAAATAAATAAAAAGAAAATAAAAATGGGTCTTTATGTCTTTCAGAGAGAAAATGGGTACTCTGAAATATATACCTAACTGTTCAGGAACTACAAGTTAATAGGACAGATGAGAGCTTAAAAGCTTTCTAACTGCATCCTTCACATCCTTGTTCCTGAGGCTGTATATCATTGGGTTCAGCATGGGGATGATGATTGCATAGAAGACAGAGGCCACCTTGACAAGAAGCCAAGAACTTTTTGTAGCGGGAACACAGTAGAGACAGATGATAATGCTATGGAAAATGGTGATGGTAGTGAGATGAGAGGCACAGGTGGAGAAGACTTTGTAGCGTCCCCCAGTAGTAGGCATTTTCATGACTGTGATGACAATGGAAACATAAGAGGTGAGAATAATCATCAGACTGCTTAGCTCATTCAAAGTAGCAAAGATGAAAATGACCTTTTGACTTATGTAGGGATCAGAGCAGGCTACAGGCACAATGGCATCATGCTCTCACGCAAAGTTATTTATAAACTTGGTTCCACAGAAGAACAAAGTCAACATAAAGTGTATGAGTACAAATGAACATATTATACTTCAGGAGTATGATGCAGCTACCAGGGAGCAGTAGAGCTTCTGAGACATAGCTACCATGTAGAGGAGGGGATTGCACACTGCCACAAACCTGTCATAGGCCATCACTGTCAACATGAAGGTTTCTGTCACAACAAATATGCATGCGAAGAAGAATTACATGACACAGCCTGTGAAGGAGATCCTGCTGTCTTCCACAATCAAGTTTTCTAAGAGCTTTTGTGTGACGACAGTAGAGTAAGAGATTCACACAGGACAGATGACTAAGAAAGAAGTCCATGGGTGTGTGGAGCTTGGGGTTGAGCCTGATGATGGCATCATGCCCAGGTTCACGGTGACTGTGTATATGATGAGGAACAGGAGGAAGAGGGCCACTTGGAGGTGTGGGTACTCTGAGAAGCCCACGAGGATGAAGGTCACCGCAGACATCAGGTTTTCATGGATACTATGGAGAAAAAAAGGAGGGGACAATCTGTCAAAGTCAGAACTAGTATTTGTAATAGAGAAGAGGATGAAATAAGTATTTTAAAGTCTGATGATTACTATAAAATATGACTGAAAAACAGGTTCATTTTGCAACATTCTATTTATATAACACGGCTGCTAGGAATATTTTCAGCTTAAAGGGGTAAAAAGATAATTAGAGCAGAATTAGAGAAGTCAGATTTTACCAACACATATTTCAAATGAAAGGGGCCCCTACTACCATGAACAGCTGAATTCCTGAGAATGGCCCCTCTAACCCTAAACATGAATTTGAAAGCATAAAACCCGTTATTTTGTAGTAAATAGACTTCGCCATTGCCTCCAGCTTTTTAAATTATATTCCACCCCTATTAATCAAAACTTACAGTAAAAATATGAAAATATGGTACCCATTCCACTGGATAAGATATTTTAAAAAAGAAGAAAAGAAAGGAGGAAAAGGAGGATGAGGATTAAGAGGAGGAGGAAGAAGGAGAAAGGGAGAAGTGGTAAGGAGAAGAAAGAAAAGTAAGTAAATGTTAACCTTGTGCAAATATAAATTTGGTTTTGGCTTTTTTTTCCTATTTATTTATCCTATGTATTGTTTGCACTTGAGTAACATAATTGGAACATTTAAAATACCTACATTGTGGCAATGTATAAAATATTTTTTTATTTATTTTGAACTGACTTGAATTTTAAAGGTATGTTCTTTGGCTAGTGTTAATAGCCAAATATAATTCATGATAATCTGATCAGAGAAAAATGTATGTTGGGCTTGCAGTGTTGCAATAGTATGAAAGCAATTTAAATGCAAGGTTTTCCTTTTTTATTACAATGTGTTTAGAATATAAATAAAAGACGTAAAATGTTAAAAAAAAAGACCCAAGAAGTATTTTGTTATTTTAATAATGTTTAAAGTATTTCCCAAGATAATTGTCAAAACAGAAAACTCTGAAAAATGAGTTAAGTACTCCAATTAGTTCTTCAAAGAGTTATTTGTCATTTCTTTAACAGTAAAACAATGATTTACCAGTATGACACCTTTAAAATTAATTCAATCTAGAAAGACATGTAAGTGGTCAAAAGCCTTTCTGCTCTTTTGGGGACCTGTGTTCAGTCCTCAGCACCCATGACTGGAAGCTCACAGCTCCAGGGAAGAAAACAGACTCTCCTGGCACCCATCATCTCCCAAACATGTGACATATATTTATGAAGACACAAGCATACATATGTACAAAATAAAAATAAATCTTACAAGTGAAATGTCTCTACCTAGAATCCCTACACAGATGTAACCCATGGCAGCTCAGTCTCTAAGTAGGTTCCCTAGTAATGGGAACATGGACTGTCTGTGACATGAACTCAGTGGCTGGATCTTTGATCACCTCCCCCTGCTGGGGGAGCACCCTTACCAGGCCACAGAGGAAAACAATGCTGCCAGTCCTGATGAGACCTGATAGACTAGGATCAGATGGAAGGGGAGGAGGACCTCCCCTATCAGTGGACTCGGGGAGGGTCAAGAGTGGAGAAGAGGGAAGGATGGTAGGATTAGGAGAAGATGAAAGAGGGCTACAGCTGGGATACAAAGTGAATAAAGTGTAATTGATAAAAAATTAATTAATGAAGTAAAACATCAGAAGGTGAATTTATTATAAACTTAATATAGTGTAAAATATAGTATGATATATAGGAGACACACAGTTTAAGTAGTATACATCAACATTTGTGACAATTTAGCTCACAGAGAGTTATCTGCAGGTTTACACTCTTAGAATAAAATAGAACAAAATTTTCCTCCTGAACTATGGTGTAGATGCCTCGGAATATTATCTGGACACTCAATCAAAGAACAAAACATTTTCTTTCTATTCTCTTACACACTTGGACTACCTTTTCAGAGAATTACTATAGGCTTTGACCCAGAGAAACAATCTTGGAAAAAACCACAATCAATTGCTGAACAGTCTTCAGCAACAATAATCAATTTTCATCAGCAGCGCTGCATTCACCCTTGCCTCACAGATACACACAGATACACCACTTAAAACCTAAATGCTCCTCTCAGCATGACTCAAAAAAGTAGTTTACAGTGAATAGTAGTTAACGAAGACTCTCATGACTCCTCCAGCTGCTGAAAATAATGGACTGATGACTGCTGAGCCCTGAGCATGTTGTTGGTAGCACACCCTGCAAGGATCAGGAAGATGGAAAGGAAAGATTATTAAAAATATTGCTTTTGTCTTTTCTTTTTTCTGATGCCAGATTTTACATAGCCAGCTGTGGCCTTCAAATAACTATGGGGCCATATGTTTCAGCAAACTTTGGACTCAATTAAGAATGGATTTGTAATCCTGATTTTCCAATCTCACCTTTCAAATTCTAAGAGTATTGATTTATGTCACCATACTATACTTGAAATTTTAATTTTACAGAGAAAACTGTTGGTCTCACTTACCTGCAAAGAGTTATGATAACTTAGATTTTATTATTTTTGAGCATAAGTTTCTTTCTTTCTTTGATGCACAGAAATAGCCCCTAGAAAGCCATAAAAGCATAATACTGTATTACTTAAGGATTTTCCTTAACCAAGAAAATGAGATTTAAAGTTGTTGGGATCCACAAATCTGGTTTCCCCTTGAAAAGAATACTAAGGTCCTCATTCCTTCATTCAAATGGAGTGACAGAACTGAATCAACTCACCTAAATACAGAGGGGCCTGAGTGATGCATTTACTAGAATTCTCCATTAAGATTAAGGAGTTATCAAAATCTTCCTGCTTACTACTTAATAAATAAAAATAGTCCTTGAAGAATTTTCATCAGCAGTATATTTAGTGAATGTTTTAAATGAAGTTTAGCCACTTATTTAGAGAAACTCAAAATACTAGACCAAATGTTGTATTTTTAAATACTGGTTACAAATTTGGTATAAATATATGTTTCAAGGCCTTGGGGTCCAAGGGATTTTCACTGAAAATTTGCCTGGGAGGATACAGTTTGAGCAATTAAAGGTAAGACTGTCCCATGTGATTGTATGTTACATCCAAAAGCCCTAGGGCATTTGTACTATCAACTGTACTCTATAATCGCTTTTAGTAGATAGATAGATAGTGAAAATAGATATAATGTATATAAATATAGAAATAACAAAATTATACAGGGAAAAGATATCATAACAGTGGTTTCATCATGTATATATATGATATGTATATATATGTACATATGTACATATGTATATATATTTATACATGATGAAAATGACTTTGTGGCTAATGTAAGGGTCAGAGAAAGCTACAGCAACAGTGTCTGTATGCTCACACACAAAATTATTTTACAAATTTATTTCCATAGAAGAACAAAGATAACAGAAATTATATAAATATAATGAATGTATTATGCCCATGAGTACGATACTCCATTACTAGGATTCCTCATTAGGATCACTTTAATAGATTCCAAGAAGTTTTCACTGCACTGTTTCCGAACCACAATCCCCCCAAATCCTCAGTTCCAGCCATATCTTCCCTTACGTCAGTCACCCTCCATTCAGCCATCCACTATTGATCATTCCTGCACCTGTTATCACCCCTGCTCAATACACACATAAAATCTTTTCTATTTCTACTACACAGGAAGATCCACAAGTCCTCCTTATAGCTCTTCTTTTCACCTAACCTCTCTGGGTATATGGACTGTATCTTGGTTATCCTTTACTTAATGGCTTATATTCACTTTTAAGCAAATACAAAGCGTTTTGTTTTTCTGTGTCTTGGTTGTCTCATTCAAGATGATTTTTTTTTCTAGTTGCATCCATTTGCTTGCAACTGTCATAAACTTACCTTAAAAAAGGTTATGTAAAACTTCATTATGTAAATGTACCATACTTTGTTCATCTATTTTTCTGTTGAGACACATTTAGTTTTTTTGTTTTGTTTAGTTTTTGTTTTTGTTTGTTTGTTTGTTTGTTTTTCAGTTTCTGGCTGTTGTGAAAAATCTGTAATGAACATGGATGAGCAAATGTCCTTTTGATAGGATGAAGCTTCCCTTGGGTATATGCATAAAAGTAGTACAGCTGGGTATTGAGGTAGATCAATTCCAAATTTTATGAAGAAATTTATATTGAATTCCATAGTGATTGTCCAAGTTTTCACTCACACTGGCACTAGAGGATTATTTCCCTTGCTCCAAATTCTAGCGAGCATAAACTGTCATTTGTGTTAACAAACTTAGTCATTCTGACTGTAGTAATATGGAATGTCAAAGTAGTTTTGATTTGCATTTCCCTGATGGATAAGGATGTTTATCATTTGTTTAAGTGTTTCTGAGCCATTGGAGATTCCGCTATTGAGAATTTACCTTTTTTTTTTTCACTCTTACCTTTATTTGATTCACATTGTTTTTTTTTAATTTTTTATTAATTACACTTTATTCATTTTGTATCCCCCCATAAGCCCCTCCCTCCTCCCTACCCGGTCACACCCTTCCCTCCCATTTCTGCATGCATGCCTCTCCCCAAGTCCACTGATAGGGGAGGTCCTCCTCTCCTTCTTTCTGATCTTAGTCTAACAGTTCTCATCAGAAGTGGCTGCATTGTCAGGGTTCTAGGTTATCTCCATGAATAGTCCTTGGTTGGAGTATGAGTCTCTGGGAAGTTCCCTGTGTTCAAATTTTCTTGTTCTGTTGCTCTCCTTGTGGAGTTCCTGTCCTTTCCAGCTCTTACTACTTCCCACTTCTTACATAAAATTCCATTCACTCTGTCCATCAGTTGGCCATCAGGCTCAGCATCTGCTTTGACAGTCTGCACGGCAGAGGCTTTCAGAGGCCCTCTGTGGCAGGTTCCGAGGTTGTTTCCTGTTATCTTCTTCTGGCTTTCAGAGGCCCTCTGTAGCAGGTTCCTAGGTTGTTTCCTGTTTTCTTTTTCTTCTGATGTCCATCCTCTTTGCCTTTCAGGATGGGGATTGAACATTTTATTTAGGGTCCTCTCTTTTGCTTAGTTTGTTTAGATGTACAGATTTTAGTGGGATTATTCTATATTGTATGTTTATATGAGTGAGTATATACCGTGTGTGTCTTTTTGATTCTGGGACAACTCACTCAGGATGATCCTTTCCAGGTCCCACCATTTACCTGCAAATTTCATGATTTCCTTGTTTTTCATTGCTCAGTAATACTCCATTGTATAGATGTACCACAGTTTCTGCATCCATTCTTCAGTTGAGGGGCATCTGGGCTGTTTCCAGCTTCTGGCTATTACAAATAAAGCTGCTACAAACATGGTTGAGCAGATGTCCTTTTTGTGTACTTGAGCCTCTTTTGGGTATATGCCTAGGAGTGGTATGGCTGGATCTTGAGGAAGCGCTATTCCTAGTTGTCTGAGAAAGTGCCAGATTGATTTCCAGAGTG
>NW_026590698.1:70788-146877 GCF_907164565.1 Psammomys obesus
TTTCTTTCTTGACAAAAGCCAATACTTAGTAAATGATTCATATTTCTTTTTTTTAATTTTTCTTTACTAATTACACTTTACTCATTTTGTACCCCCCCCGTGGTTCCCTCCCTCCTTCTGTCCCAATCCCTCTCTTCCTCCACCCTCTGCATGCATGCCCCTCCCCAAGTCCACTGATGGGGGAGAACTTTTCCGTCCTTTGATCCTAGTCAGTTAGGTCTCATCAGGAGTGGCTGCCTTGTCCTCTTCTGTGGCTTGGTAATGCTGCTTCCCCCTCAGGGGGAGGTAATTAAAGAGCAGGCCAATCAGTTCATGTCAGAGACAGTCCCTGTTCCTATCACAATGGAACCCACTTGGATACTGAACTGCCATGGGCTACATCTGTGCAGGGGTCTTAGGTTATCTCCATGCATAGTCCTTGATTGGAATAGCAGTCTCAGGAAAGACCCCTGTGCTCAGATTTTTTGGTTCTGTTGCTCTCCTTATGGAGTTCCTGTCCTTTCCAGATCTTACTGTCTCCCACTTCTTTCCTAAGATTCCCTGCACTCTGCCCAAAGGTTACCCATAAGTCTCAGTATCTACATTGATAGTCTGCAGGGCAGAGATTTTCAGAGGTCCTCTGTGTCAGGCTCCTGACTTGTTCCCTCTTTTCTCCTTTTGATGTCCAGCCTCTTTGCCTTTCTGGGTAGGAATTGAGCATTTTAGCAAGAGTCCTACCTCTTGATTAGTTTCTTTAGGTGTACAGATTTTAGTAGGTTTATCCTATATTATATGTCTATATGAGTGAGTATATACTGTGTGCATCCCTCTGCTGCTGGGATAGCTCACTCAGGATGATCTTTTCCAGATCCACCATTTACCTGTAAATTTCATGATTTCCTTGTTTTTTATTGCTGAGTAATATTCCATTGTGTAGATATACCACAATTTGTGCATCCATTCCTCCACTGAGGGGCATCTGGGCCATTTCCAGCTTCTGGCTATTACAAATAAGGCTGCTACAAACATGGTTGAGCAAATATCCTTATTGTGTACTTGAGAATCCTTTGTATATATGCCTAGGAGTGGTATAGCTGGATCCTGAGGAAGTGCTATTCCTAGTTGTCTGAGAAAGCGCCAGATTGCTTTCCAGAGTGGTTGTACAAGTTTACACTCCCACCAGCAGTGGAGGAGGGAAACTTAAATCATTCCCACTGAAATCAGGGACAAGGCAAGGTTGTATACTCTCTCCATATCTTTTCAACATTGTTCTTGAAGTCCTAGCTAGAGCAATAAGGCAATTGAAGGAGATCAAGGGGATACAAATTGGAAAGGAAGAAGTCAAAGTATCACTATTTGTAGATGATATGATAGTATACCTGAGTGACCCTAAAAACTCTACCAGGGAACTCCTACAGCTGATTAACACCTTCAGCAAAGTGGCTGGATACAAAATTAACTCAAAAAAATCAGTAGCCTTCCTGTATACAAAGGACAAAAAGGCCGAGAAAGAAATTAGGGAAACAACACCCTTCACAATAGCCACAAAGGACATAAAGTACCTTGGTGTGAACCTAAGCAAGTCAAAGACTTGTATGAAAATAACTTCCAGTCTCTGAAGAAAGAATTAGAAGGAGATATCAGAAGATGGAAAGATCTCCCATGCTCATGGCTTGGCAGGATTAACATAGTAAAAATGGCCATCTTACCAAAAGAGAATTTACCATTTTGATATGGACTTCATATTTTAATTCTAATATTTTGTTTTTTACGTTTTTATTTTTTAATTTTATTTCTTTGTTATTTACTTTTTAGAGTTCTTTGTATATTCTTGATATTAGTCCTGTAATAGATGTTGTGTTGGTAAAACATTTTTTCCATTCTAAGGCTTCTTTTCAAATCAAGGTGGATTTTTATCTGCTTTACCGAAGCTTTTTAGTTTCTTTAGGTCACATTTGTTTTTGATCTTAGTGGCTGCACTATTACTTTTCTGTTCAAAAAGTGGGCTCCTGTGCCATTATATTTCAGACTATTTCATAATTTTTTTTCTATCAGGTTTAGTGTATCAGGTTTAATGTTGAGAACTGTGATTCATATGGACAAGATTTTTGTGGAGGGTAATAAATATGGATCTATTTGCATTCCTCTACAGGCAGATATCCAGTTTTACCAGCACCAATAGTTGAAGATGCTGCCTCTTTATCTGCTTTGTATTTCTGGCTTCTATTTTTATCAATAATCAGGTGTCCATATGTGTTTGGATTTGTGTTTGGGACTTCCACTTTATTCCAGTGATCAAAGTATCTGTTTTTATGCCAATAGAGTGCAGATTTTATTACTACAGATTTGTAGTAATAAAACAACTTGAAATCAGGAATGGTGATATATCCTTCAGGCCTCATGTTCTTGTCTCTGGCCATTACTGGCTTTTGCCAAGCATGCTCCTGGTTTTAGATGAGGAATTAAGATCTTCCATACATCACATACTCTTAGAAAGTCTTGAATAGGCCTAACTCACAACAGAGAGGTGCTTAGCTTCATGAGCCCCATAATGCATCTCTAAACGTTAGTAAGTTCAATTAAGTACAAGTCTCCATTAGGCAATCACAGTGGCTTATTCCAGAAGGCAATGGTTGTGCCATGACCTTCTCTCTGATGTTTCCATAAGTATTCAATAACTGTCATTATAATGTCATTTGCCCCCTATGATAATTTGATTAGCAGGTACTTCATTAATTTGCACCATTTATAATTAGCTTCTCTGTGGCTATTGTAGTTGCTAATCTACTTTCTGAGTTTAATATCAAGCACTTTCCCTTTCACAAAATTGGTTAGGAGGAATAGATATCAAACATATGAATTTTAATTATTACCACAGGGCTTTTCCTAAATTTGTGCAAATTTGATAAAATTAACACTGAAAACATTTGATCTTGTGATTTTCTTTATAGTAACCTCTCCATTACTGCTTTAATTTTGTTGCTTATCATAAGTTAAATGAAGATTTATGTTTATGATTCAGTGAGAGTAAATTGTAAGTGTAAAGGCATGTATACAATTCTTCTAGGTTTAGAGATTTATTTAACACAATAGACTCAAAAAAGTCACTAATAGCATACTGTATGTCTATCATATCTGTAATATTGTATCTCTTTATTGGTTTCTGTATATGCATAATTGGATTTTTCAAGAAACTTTCTTTATCCTGACATGAGGAATGTTTGTTTTTCTTTTTTCCAAAAAATCAATAACACATTCAATTACATTAAGGTTGTAACTCTGTTGATTGTAATGAATCATTAAATGTTTTCTTTCACAGCTGAGAAACCATAAATTCATATGTAAGGTAAGGATTCCTCAACTTCTAAAGAGGAGCGGGATCTACATTGCATGTTAAAATAAATAGCCCATACAATCACTTGATACCTTAATTAATGTCATAACTACTATCACCAAATATCAATTTAGCTATACAGTTAACATTTCCACTTTTCTTTTTTGACCTCTCAACATTTACAGGCCTTTTTATTCCTAAAAGCCCTCTGATTTTCAGTCTCAGTGCCTCAGAACTAAAGCTTGACTTTCATGGTCAAGAGTGTTAAGACCCATAGGCTGAAGGAAACCTATTTCAACATGACTTAGCCTGTGTTGCTGTAACTTCTAAAGTCTAACCCTGAGCTGTTTATTGTAAGAATATGTAAACACAGTACAACTTGGAAAAAAGTTTCCTGCTGTTTTGCAAACCCTCATTTGCAAGATGTAAAATTATGTTGAAACTTAACGCAAAGTGCAGGTCAATTTTTCCAAAAAGCTGGGTTCTAGTGAGCACATCCCTAAGGCTGTTCTCTAAGCTGTTCTGAAAGCTTGACTTTCTTAGGCAGTCCAGATCACTCTCCATGACCCAGAAGGTGCATTTCTACTTTGAGAGTGTAGTCTCAGATTCTCTGACCTTGGCTGACTCAGTTAGCTGGGACCAGCTCCTCATACTAGGCCTGGATGTTTTACCATGATGAGGTTCTGAGATTTGGTGGTGTCTAACACATGGTCAACCCAGATATAATCTGTGTTTCATTCTTCAGATTTCCTCCTCATGTATCTGCTTTTACATGAAGGTTTTGATTCCATCTCTAGCTTCAGCCTCATGATACTGCTAACTTGCAACTGTCATTTATCCTGACACCGAAAGCTGTGTTGATCCTAACAATTGTCATCATATTATGTTTCTAATAAAGGCCTAAAACATTCTGCCTGCTCTGTAAAATGGTCACAGCTTCAGCCTTGCTGTGGGCCCTCCAGCACCACCTGATTTAGTGTGTCAAAGCAGTATCAGGTGACCTTGTCGCATAAGTAAGCACAGGCCTTAGCCCCTGAGGCTTCTGCTGCAGGAGGCTGTGTGCCTGCCAGGGTGGGTTACAAGCTGAACGTGAATCCTCTGCAGGAGCAGTGCGTGATCTTAACCTTTGAAGCATCTCCCAAGCCTCACTCCCATTTTAAAATAAAAGTAAAATATAAAATAATAAATATAAAATATTTATCTGGAACTGTGCACTCAATTGTGAGATTAACCACTTGTATGTGAACATTTACTGAAATCAAACAAGGCTATGTATAAAGAGATTGCAAGAATCCATATAATTCTCATCTCATTGAGTGAAAGAAAGCCCATTAGACTATAAAAACACAAACTGTAACTTTCAAGCCAGTTTTCTAAAACCTAGTAAAATATAAAGGTTTTGAATATATCTCATTTGCTTCAAAAGCATTCAAGTGAGAAACCTGAGCTTTACAAACAAGCTCATTGAAGAGATACAACAGTGGCCTCTCCTCACAGCAGCGGCATCTCCCCCTCCCTTCATGCACCTGAGTCAGTTTGTAGCTCATGAGAAATAGCAGTGGCCATCCAAGACAGGGGCCCTCCAAGAGGATATTTTAAGAGAAAATCAATGTGAATAAACTGTAATTAATAAAAATAATTAAAGAATCAAATCACTACACAAATTCAAGACAAGGAAGAGAATGTTATTTATAAAACAAAGATAAACCCCAAATCCTATGTACAAAACAGTTCATGATTTATTGATTTTTTGGTTTTTTATTTTTAAATTTTTATTATTAGTTACATTTTATTAACTCTGTATCCCAGCTCTATCCCTCTCCCTCATTCCATCCCAAGTCCACCCTCTCTCCCTCATCTGCTTAAATTTATTTTTAAAAAGTTTTATGTTCCTGCTAATGAAAACAAGATGCTAATTGTGCCTGGATGGCCTTTTGTAGACAATTTTTATTTCCATAAGGCCAGATTATCTGTGGTTTCAATTCCCCCATATGACTTAATGTGTTAAAAGTAATTAGTGATTAAATTAAGATAATGAGGCTTTCTTTAATTTTCTTGTTTTCAGCTCACATGTAACCCTCAAACACAACGATTTCATTCACTCCTGACCATTTACAGTTATTGTAAAATATAGAACATGGCAGTTAAATTTGTCTTCTGAGTCTGTCTCCCCTTGAGAGACACTCTGTGCAGCCCAAAGCTTTTATAATGAGAAGAAATCATGTTTCTTAGCTTCCTAGAGGCCAGAAGTTTACAAGAAACTTTCTTTGACAAATTAAAAAAGGATCAAACTGAAAAAGTCATATATCAGGAATAATTTATTTATTGAATTGAATAAACAGCCATCAATAAGTATACCTGTAAGGTAAGTTTGCCTGGTTTCTGGTGAATTATTAGTTAAAAATTTTATGTTACATTAGGAATATATTTTTTCAATTCTGAATTTTTAAATATGTTTGGAAAATATTTTGTTAATGTCTACAACAATAAGGAAATTTAATTCACTTTACGTAACTGGTTTTGTCTGACATATGTTAGAAGCAACCAATTGCAGTTTACTATTGACATCTGCATTAGTCCATGATGTTTCCTGTATGGTTGGTCTGGGATTGGACAGAAAAGTTACTGTATTGAGATCTGATAAAAAAACTAACATATAAACATAGGTGTGAGAAAGACACAAGGCAGGGAATACGTTTTGCCTGGGAGACTGATATTCTGTGTCACTGTGAAGACAAACAGGAGAGTGTGTATGTGCAGACACAGTAACTGAAGTCAGCAGGCACAAAACCTTAAATTATAAGAGTTTTGTTTTAAAAGTCATGGGAGGATTTGGAAGAAGAAAGGAATAAATTTTGTCATTATAATATACTCTTAGTTTTTTTTAATTAATTACACTTTTTTCACTTCGTATCTCCCCATAAGCCCCACCCTCTTCCCTCCCTGTCCCTCCTTCCCTCCCCTTTCTTCACGCATGCCCCTCCCCATGTCCACTGATAGGGGAGGTCCTCTTCTCCTTCCTTTTGATCTTAGTCTATCAGATCACATCAGGAGTGGCTGCATTGTCATCTTTTGTGGCCTGGTAAGTCTGCTCTCCCCTCAGGGGGAGGTGATCAAACAGCAGGCCAATCAGTTCATGTCAGAGGCAGTCTCTCTTCCCATTACTGTGGAACCCACTTGGACACTAAACTGCCATGGGCTACATCTGTGCAGAGGTTCTAGGTTATCTCCATGACTGGTACTTGGTTGGAGTATGAGTCTCTGGGAAGACCCCTGTGTTCAAATTTTCTGGTTCTGTTGCTCTCCTTGTGGGGTTCCTGTCCTCTCCAGATCTTACTATTTCCCACTTCTTACATAAGATTCCATGCACTCTGCCCAACAGTTGGCCAAAAGACTCAGCATCTGCTTTGATAGTCTGCAGGGCAGAGCCTTTAAGAGGCCCTCTGTAACAAGTTCCTAGGTTGTTTCCTGTTTTCTTCTTCTTCTGATGTCCATCCTCTTTGCCTTTTGTGATGGGGAATGAGCATTTCAGTCAGGGTCCTTTCTCTTGATTAGTTTCTTTAGATTACAGATTTTAGTAGGTTTATCCTATGTTATATGTCTATATGAGTGAGTATATACCGTGTGTGTCTTTCTGCTTCTGGAACAGCTCACTCAGGATGATCCTTTCCAGGTCCCACCATTTATTTGGAAATTTCATGATTTCCTTATTTTTCATTGTAGAGTAATACTCCATTGTGTAGATGTACCACAATTTCTGCATCCATTCTTCAGTTAAGTCATGCTACAGATTTGTGCACGTTGATACTGTAAAAGATAACTTCAAAGGCATTCAATGTATCTTATGGGAATATGCAGGCCAACCACATGTTGGTATGAATTGGAACGTAGCAGAGAATTGTTGTAAAGTACAAAAACAGGAAGGGGTGTATTTTGCAAATCTATTATTTGACCCTAAACTATGTATTTTGAAGCCAGAATTGGACAACCAGTAATGAAAAAATAGCCATAATGTCAACATGAACAACAACAAATAAGGCACATAAAAAAGCAAAACAAAATAAAAATAAAATCAAGATTGGGGTGCACCTGTTCTCTTCTGGTTACCTGCTAAAGGTATGCTAAGTTCTACTGTGTCCTCTGTTTTAATGAAACCCAAGATGAACCTCAACTGCTCTTTTACAGACTGTGTAGTAACTATGTTTTATATATCATAATCTGTAACATTTCCCAGGTGAAATCATTTAAATTCTGCCATTTACAGAGAACTGTTCATCTCTGGTGTACAGCAGCGGGTGTTAGCACATGAGGCCCAGCCTTGCTACGGGCTTAGAGCCCTGGTCTAGGAAGGTTCTTGGGAATATCCCCTCTTACACAATTGCTTTAGCTATAAAGAATTACAGAGTTAAGTATTCAGTGATATTCAATATTGTCTTGGATTTCAATGAAGCCTGAAAGTTAAAATCAAATCTGGTAGAATTATTACTTTTTGTGAGTCTACATTAATTTCTGAGGCTCAGCATGTCTTATGTTTTTTCATATATTAATGTAATATCCTTCAGCACTATGCCAATACTATGATAAATGGTAGTCTCTGTCACTACAAAACTTTTTTCTTAATATTTGTATATTTTATAGTTCATAATTACTCAATGTTATAAGTTTATTTTCCTTTATGAGATACATTTATGGATAGGAAGGAAAGCAGTTAGACACACAGACAGACAGATGAAAGACTTAAATCTAACTACTTTACCAACAATCAAGATAAAAAAAAACTTTACAAATTCAACAAAATATGAGATACTCTTTGTTAGGAGCTAAGCTGTGGAGACTTCTGGATCTTTGCAGATGACATAATGGTAATGAAATTATTGAAAAACTCAAGATCAATTTTTTTTTTAGAGAAATGTGAGCTGATGCATGGGTTGTCATTATGGAGAATTTTATGTAGTATTGAGTATAGGATATTAGGAAAATGATAATTACAACAATTATGAGACTGTGGAATGACTTTTCAGTAAACATCTAACAGAAGTGTGATGCAATTGTCTTCTGACAGTTTAAAATATAGGAATTTCCTGGTGAAACACTCTCAATATTCCTAATTTCAGGCTCAATGGCATAGTATATCTTATTACTGTGAAGTTCATTATTCACAGTATTTTTATTTTATTTTTCTACTGTTCTTTGACCTTATTTAAATGCTGTGCTATATTTACTTGAGAGAGATTTAGTAACATTCAAATCAATTTAACAGCTTTTACATATATAAATAATGCAAGTTTATAACTTACAAAATCAATTATGAAATAATTGCATTTCCTCTTCTATAGCTAAAGAAATGAATGCCTAAGACATATAGGAGCATTACAGGATCAAACAGCAAATGATTCAAATCACAGAAAAGAACATCAAACCTGAGAAAAAGAATATTCACTTGCTACTGCGCCTTGGACAGAGCAATCTTGGAAGCCTGTCTGCATCCACTCACCCCTACTCTCTGGGTTCTCAACAGCTGCTCAGAGTGAACTCTCTGATTTCCTTAAACAGGAGCCAGATTCAAGATGAGAGGAACAATAGTGCCCGAGTGATTTCTGTCTTGTTGGGATTTCCAGAATATCCGAGCCTTCAAGTGCCTCTGTTTCAAGTGTTTCTGTTTCTGTTTCTGTTTCCATGTTAGAAAACATGGGTCTGATTTTAATTATCAGGATCAGTCCCAAATTCCATAATCCATACTTTTTTTGTCAGCCACCTATCATTTATTGACTTTTGTTATACTTCTGTTAATACCCCTAAGCTCCTAGAAATCATGATTACTGAAGACAAGACAATCTCCAAGAAAGGAGGCCTAACACAGTTTTTCTTTGGATGTACCTTCATAGTAGCACAAAACTTACCCTGTCAGTGATGGCATATGACAGGTTTGTGGCTAACTGTAACCCTCTGCTCTATACAACTTCCATGTCTCCAAAACTCTGTGCTCTCCTGGTAGGTGGAAGTTACCTCTGGGGTGGACTCTGTTCCTCTACTCTCAAACATTTTCTTTTACAAGATTCTTACTGTGGGTCTAACATTATAAATCACTACTGTTGTGAGCACTCTGCCATTCTCTCTATATCTTGTTCTGATACTACAATTAGCCAGTTGGCATGCTTAATCATATGCACATTCAATGAGCCTCTGAATTATCATTGGTCATCATTGATCATGTGGTCATCTTCGTCATTGTTATCAAGATTCTTACTAAAGGAGCACTGCAAAAAGCCTTTTCCACCTGTGCCCCCCACCTGACTGCCATCTGCTTCTGCCATGGGGTCATTCTTCTTCTGTACCATGTATTCAAGTCCAGGAGCTCACTGCTCATGGTTAAGATAATCACTGTGTTTTACGGCATGGTCATCCCTATGCTTAATCCTCTTATTTACAGCCTAAGAAATAAGGATGTGAAGGACATAGTCAAGAAATTGATTCACATGAAACTGCTATCTCATTCACTACATGTACATGAGCATTTGAGCATGGACTCAAACATGTTTATTGCTTTGAAGTGGCAGCCCTCAGTTTTAATTTTCATTCTCAGTATCTTATGAAATATTTGGAGAATTAGAACTATTTTGATGCCTATACATTCATATTTATTAAACTGCAATTTACCTTAACATTATTTGTTGATGCATACATAGTTGAGACATTTTTGATGCCCATTAAAGGAGTAATATTAATGTTTCAGTGTGTCAGAATATTTAGAAGTGTTATTTTCTACTGTAAGTTTAAATTATGTTAAATTAATGTATTCATTTTTAATCTCTTTCTCACATATTTTAATCATTTTTTCTTTCACCAGTTCCTTCTGGATACTCCCAAACTCTATGAACTAAACCAACTTCAATGCATTCACTTTTACTCTCACTGTAGATTGAATAAAATATCATGCATATTGTCCATTTATGCTCATTTTGAAATATTTCATCAGTTTTCTCTAGCAGTGTCATTCAATGCCATGATGGATTTAAGATATATGGAGAACCCTTTATATCCTCCTTGTAGCCCCATCCCTCTTCACCTTACAGAACCACACTCCCTCCTTCCTCCCCTCCCAGTCTCACCCTTCCTCTCTCCACCTTCTCCCCTTTTCCTAAGAAAAGAAAGCTCCCTTTTCCATTCCCCTCAGCTCATCAAATTGCATCAGGACTGAGATTGCATTTTTCCCTTGTGGCCTGACAAGGCAGTCCTGCCAGGGCAAAGCCATTTTTAAAAAAGTTAGCAAGTGAGTCCATGTCCAGTGCAGTCCCCACTTCCCTTAACAAGGACCCACATGAATCCTAATTGTCCCATCTGCTACATCTTTGTAGGAGGCTTAGGTCCAGTTCCTGCATGGCCCTTGGTTGGTGCTTCAGCCTAAGCAAGCCCCTCTGGGCCCTGATTCTTTGGTACTGTTGGTCTTCTTGTAGAGTTCCTGTCACCTCCATGTTCTTTAATCTTTCTTCCCCCATTTCCATAAGACTCGCTACAGATTACTCAGTGTTTGGCTATGAGTTTGGGCATCTGTTTTGAGGTGATGTTGGGTAGAGACTCTCAGAAGACAACTCTGTCAGGTTCCTGTCTGCAAGCTTAGCAGAGTATACTTCATAGTGTCAGGGACTAGCACTCACCGATAGGGTAAGTCCTTGGTTGGTCCAGGCGTTGGCTAGGCATTCCCTCAATCTCCGCTCTATCTTTATCCCTGCACATCTTGTAGTCCCGGTCAATTTTGGGAGAGAGTTTTGCTTTGTGGGTTGTTGTTCCCCTGCCTCTGCTAGGGTAGAAGGTGTCTTCTTTCATCTCTGTGGCCTCTTTTACTAGGATGCCCTGCCTGAGCCCTTGTCTTATCCTCCCAGGAGCCTATGCTGACTTAGGTCTCCAGCTTGTCACAGAGGTACCACCACACTCAGTTTTGTTTTGTCTTGTTTTCTCTACAGGATTTCTGTCCTCTTGCCCTCATTCTCCCCATGTCTGATCTCTAACCTCTTAAGTGAGAGCACTTAAAAAATGCTCAGCTTCCTTAGTTATCAGGTAAATGCAAATCAAACAACCCTGAGATTCTGTCTCACATAAGTCAGAATGCCTAAGAGCAAAATATCAAGTAACAGCACATGCTGGCAAGGGTGTAGAAAAATGGGAATACTCCTTCATTGATGATGGAGTATAAACTTGTACAACCTCTGAAAATCAATCTGATGCTTTCTCAGGGAATTGGGAATAGCTTTACCTCAAGATCCAGCTATACCTGTCCTGGGTATATACTCAAAACAATCTCCACTATAGAACAAGGATACTTGCTCAACTATGTTCATAAGAGCTTTATTCACAATAGCCAGAATCAGGAAACAACCTAAATATCCATCAACCAATGGGTTGAAAAAGAAACTGAGGCACATTCACACAAGGGAATTTTACTCAGCTACTAAAAACAAAGAAATCATGAAATTTGCAGGCAAATGCGTAGAACTAGAAAAGATCATCATGAATGAGGTAACCCAGACCCAGAAAGACACACATGGTATGTACTCAATAGAAAGTGGGTTATAGCATGTATTCTCACTTGAGTGTTTGATCCTAGCCATTCAATGGGTATAAGTTGCAATCTTAAGGTCGTTTTGATTTGCATTTTTCTGAGGTTAAAGATGTTGAGCTTTTCTTTAAGTATTTCCCTGCCATTTGTTATTCCTCTATTGAGTATTCTCTGTTTAGCTCTGTACTCCATTTTAAAAAAAATGCAGTCCTTGATATTTTGCTGTTTAACTTCTTGAGTTTTTTATATATTCTGTGTAGCCCGCGTGGTCGTCTCGCCAGCAAGAACACACACGGACACCAGGATTCTTCTGCAGCAAGCGTTTATTCAGCAGTAATGAGAGGAAGACCCCGAGCCCAGGAATGGCACTGCTTATATACACCCTAAGGCAGCATGTGGTCTATGATTGGCTGCTTACTCATTACCTCACAAGACGCCCTGGGCTGGGCCAAGACTTGGCACGCTTTTGCCCTTGTGCATGCGTAATATTACTTGTCTTCCAGGGTCAGAGCCGGATGTCGGCGCCATCTTGTAATGGCGTTCTGCCCGGGCATGCCCAAGTGGCTCTCCACATCTGGCGTTTTGCCCGGGCATGCCCAAGCGGCTCTCCACAATTCTGTATATTAGCCCCCTGTCAGATATAGGGTTGGTGAAGATCCTTTCCCAATCTGTAGATTGTCATTTCCCAATCTGTAGATTGTAGATTGTCTGATGATGGTGCCCTTTTCTTTACAGCAGCTTTTGTGTTTCATGAGGTCCCATTTATAGATTGACGATCTTAGAGCCTGTGCTATTGGCATTCTATTCAGGAAGTTGTCTCCCATGCCTATGAGTTCAAGGCTTTTCTCCACTTTTTCTTCTAACAGGTTTAGTGTGTCTGCTTTTATGTTGAGGTCTTGAGGATGTGGAGAAGGGAGAACCGAGAAGGTAAACTTGCATAACCACTTTGGAAATCAATCTAGTGATTTCTCAGAAAATTAGGAATAGTGCTTCCTCAAGATCCAGCAATAGCACTCCTAGGCATATGCTCAAGTATACAACAAGGACATTTGCTCAACCATGTTCATAACATCTTTATTTTTTATTTTTTAATTTTTTATTAATTACACTTTATTCACTTTGTATCCCCCATGGGGTGCCCTCCCTCCCCCATCCCAATCACTCCCTTCCTCTACCCTCTGCATGCATACCCCTCCCCAAGTCCACTGATAGAAGTGTTCTTTTCCTCCCTTCTGATCCTAGTCAATTAGGTCTCATCAGGAGTGGCTGCCTTGTCTTCTTCTGTGGCCTGGTAATGCTGCTTCCCCCTCAGGGGGAGGTAATTAAAGAGCAGGCCAATCAGTTCATGTCAGAGACAGTCCCTGTTCCTATCACAATGGAACCCACTTGGATACTGAACTGCCATGGGCTACATCTGTGCAGGGGTCTTAGGTTATCTCCATGCATAGTCCTTAGAGTATGAGTCTAAGGAAAGACCCCTGTGCTCAAATTTAGGGAGCTATCCCAGAAGCAGAAAGATGCACACAGTATATACTCACTCATATAGACATATAATATAGGATAAACCTACTAAAATCTGTACACCTAAAGAAACTAATCAAGAGGAAGGACTCTTGCTAAAATGTTCAATTCCTATCCAGAAAGGCAAAGAGTATGGACATCAGAAGAAGGAGAAAAGAGGGAACAAGTCGGGAGCCTGATACAGAGGACCTCTGAAAGGCTTTGACTTGCAGACTATCAATGCAGATGCTGAGACTTATGGCCAACCTTTAGGCAGAGTGCTGAGAATCTTATGGAAGAAGTGGGAAACAGTAAGATCTGGAGAGAACATCTTTATTTGTAATAGCCAGAATCTGGAAACTATCCATATGCCCCTCAATGGAGGAATATTGTGGTACATTTTCACAGTGTAACAATACTTAGCAATTAAAACATTGAAATCATGAAATTTGCAAGCAAATGGTGGGAACTAGAAAAGATCATCCTGAGTGAGGTATCCCAGAAGCAGAAACACACACATGATATATATTCACTTATAAGTGGATATTAGATATATAATATAGGATAAACCTACTAAAATTTGTACACCAAATAAGCTAAACAAGTAGAAGGACCCTGGGTAAAATGATCAACCCTCACTCAGAAAGGCAAAAGGGAGGGACATCAGAAGTGAGAGAAAAAAGGCAACAGGACAGGAGCCTGCCACAGAGGGCCATTGAAAGACTCTACCCAGCAAAATATCAAATTAGATGCTGAGACACATAACCAATCTTTGGGCAGAGTGCAGAGAATTTTATGAAAGAAGAGAAAGATAGGATGACCTGGAGAGGACAGGACCTCAACAAGGAGAACAATAGATCCAAAAAATATGGGCACGGGTGTTTTTTCTGAGACTGATACTCTAACCAAGGACCATGCATGGAGATAACCTAGAACTCCTGCACAGATGTAGCCCTTGTCAGCTCAGTCTTCAAATGGGTTTCCTAGTAATGGAAACAGGGACTATCTCTGACATGAACTCAGTGGCTAGCTTTGTGATCACATCCCCCTGAAGGAGGAGCAGCTTTACCAGGCCACACAAGAAGACAGCGCAGACAACCCTAATGAGACCTGATAGGCTAGAGTCAGATGGAAGTGGAGGAGGACCTCCCTTTTGAGTGGACTTGGGGGGTATGGTAGGAGATGAGGAAAGGGATGAGTGAGGGGACTACAGTTGGGATACAAAATTAATAAACTGTAATTTATTAAAAAATAAATAATTTTTAAAGTGGATTTTAGCTCTACAGGACACGTTAAGCATACTATGAGGCACAGTCCCAAAGAAGATAAAGAACATACAGGTTCCAAGGGAGGATGCAACAATCTCACTCAGAAGGGTAGATATACTAGACAGAGGTTGGGGCTGAAGAAAAGGAACAAGGCTGGACTTGCTTTGTTGAACAGGCTGGCCTAGAACTCAAAGAGATCTGCCTGCCTCTGCCTCCCCAACTGATGGTATTACAGGCATGTGCCACTGTGCCTGGCTGAATTTGTCCTTTTTAAAGCTAAAGCATTGAGAAACTGTTCATAAATTATTTAACATTTGGTTATTTTATTTTGATTAGCATTGCTTTAACAAATTTGCCCTTTTCTCTCTTGGATTTTAATTAGTGTTATTCATGTTTGAATTTGCCTTTAATTATGGCATGCTGTATTTACGGCATAGAAAGTATTAAGTGTGTTTTCTACTTTACTGAACAGAGTTTGAGGAAGAGAACATATTTAATATTAGCTATACAAATTATAATTTATTTAAATTACCTTTGTTCAAAAGAGAAAGGCTTCATACAAATAGAAAGTGGGTACAACAAGTGAATCAATTGCTCTTTAGTGGTGTTTTAATGGTCCTTACAAGCACAGAGATACTCTATAGAGACACTCATGCTCTTTCATCGCTCCAACTACTCAATGAAAACACCCTCAAGAAATTAGAATCTCATGCAGGTTGCTCAGGCAGACAAGAGCAAAAAGCTGACACTTTGGCCAGCAGGGGTTGGGGAAAGTATACTCTTCTAAAAAGGGATTTAGCATTTGTCAGAATGGTTCCCAGGAGATGTAGGCAAGAGAATGATGAGTCATTCATGGTGAGTACAGTACCTTAATTTGGCATGCCATCTACACCTCATGCTGGAACCCTGAAGACGCACTTGCGTGTGAGTCACTGGATCTCTTCTCACTCTTCCCGTGCAACCTTATTGAATGAATTACATGTCAATACTTCTCACTATCACTTTTTTTCACTTATTACCAGCTTAATTGACAATAAAGGAGAATGGTTTAAACTGGTTCATTCAAGCTGTCATGACCAAGGTCTGACCCTTAGTATCTTAGTCACAGTGTTAAATTACATTTACCTGACTAAGGAATGAATGCATTTAACAATTTAAAAAGTACTTTCACATATTTTACACTTTTTTCTCTGGATTTTTGTACTTCCCCTTGTCTCTCTGCTCTCCTCTCAGATCTTCCTCCTTTCTTTCCCTTCTCCTTCTCCATTTTTCTCTCCAACAATGAAAAGATTATATATTAACACATCTCCTAAATCCTCACCTGTGCAGAGAACATCAGCATTTTTCTAGTGAAAATGTCTGCACGTAACAACTACATGGTGAAAACTATGATGCCTTATTATTATTATTTATTGTTTATTATTATTAGTTACATTTTATTAACTCTGTATCCCAGCTGTATCCTGCTCCCTTATTCCTTCCCAAAAGCACCCTCCCTCCCTCAGCTTCTCCCTGCCCCTTTCTATTTTTTTGGATTATACTACAACATATTTGGAAATATTAAGTTTAATTTAGTCTGCATTTGAAATTCACTGGTTCATCTCTATATCACTGCTTAAAGTGTTTTACAGAAAGAACATACCATAGTCTGTCCATCTATACTGCTATGTGTTTCTATTGTTCATTTCTGGTTCATATGTTAGTGACACTATGAACCTGATTCTGAGTTACTGTCCATGGATATGTTCTGCCACAACCCTTAAGAACTCTTTGAAGTGTCATTTTGAAGACAGCATGATCTCCTTCTCAGTATTCACCGTACATTCTTTTCTCGTTATATATTTTTGGAAACTTATCTATTCATATTAGTAATAATGACTGTGGTAGATTTTTATCTCAATGTGTGTAAGAGAATCTTGATGAGGAAGCAGAAAGATGGTAGAACAGGAGCTCATAGCTTTTCCCTCGGTAAAACACATTTCTATTGCAATTTTTTTTTCATTCTAATTTCACTGAGATCTTTATGTTTGTTCTCTTTATGGAATAATAGAAAAACATTTTCTTCTAAATTTAAATTAAAAATCTGAATAATTTTAGCTAAATACATCAGTACCAAATTATTTATTTAATATTGTGCCAAGGCACATTTGTTCAAGTTGAACACTTTAATGTTAAACACAGACATGAAAACAGAAGTCCAAAGTTTCTATTTGTTTGTATTTTATATTTTCAATTGTTCTGCAGCTTTTTCCTTAGAATAAGGATAATCATACTAAGATCTGTACACCTAAAGAAACTAAGTAAGGAGAAGGAGAAGACCCTCGGTAAGATGCTCAATCTGTATTCAGAAAGGAAAATGGGATAGATATCAGAGGAAAGTGAAAATATGGAACAAGACAGGATCCTACCACAGAGGGCCTCTGAAAGACTCTACCTAGCATGGTATTAAAGCAGATGCTGACATTCATAGTCAAACTTTGGGCAGAGTGCAGGGAATCTTATGAAAGCAAGTTAGAAAGACTTGGAAGTATCTGGAGCTATACAAGGAGAACAACAGAATCAAAAAAATCTGGAAAAGGTTTTTTTTTTTTTTTTCTGAGACTGATACTCCAACCAAGGACCATTCATGGAGATAACTTGGACCCCCTGCACAGAGGTAGCCCATGGCAGCTCAGTCTCCAAATGGGCCCCAATAAGGGGAGCAGATGCTATCTCTGACATGAACTCAGTGGTTGGCTCTTTGATCACCTCCCCCTGAGGTGGGAGCAGCCTGACCAGGATACAGAGGAAGACTATGAAAGACAGACTTAATAAGACCTGATAGGCCAGGGTCAGATGGAAGGGGAGTAGATCCTCCACTATCTGTGGACTGAGGATAGGGCATGGTAGGAAATGAAGGAGAGAGAGAGGAAAGGGAGGAAAGGAGAGAGGGCAAAATTGGGAGGGGATGAAGGTGGGGCTACAGCTGGGATATAAAGTGAATAAATTGTAATAAATAAAAATTATATTAAAAATATTCACAAATGAAGGAGACAGTACCTATCAATTTTTTAATTTCAGAATTTTTGTTCAGTATAGACAAGATGAAGAAAAACACATGTTGTTTTTTTTTTAATATTTTCCATGAAATAAGAGGTGCAAATAAGGTCTAAGGTCAATTAGGAGAACTGAAATTGTTCCACACATGTCTGAGGATGCCTCCTCATTAAATGTCCTTGATTACCTCCTTTAGTTCCTCCTCTGTGAACATGTGGAAATTCTGACCAGGCTCTACCTTGGCTAGCTCTATGCTAATTGCATTCAACTTCTCTTCCATATCTTTATTGAGGATGATGACTGATGACTGGTTGGCTTCTTTCAGTGTCATAGACTTGTGGTAAACTTGCAAGGAGCTCTGGGCACCCTCTGAAGCAAAGCTAATTGCTCTAGCATCACACTGGACAAAAATCCCAGATGAGTCTATGTGATGAGTCATCAACTCCACCAAACAAAAGTGCTACTCCAAAGGGATGCGACATGACATTTGGATCTGCATCTTCTTCTCTCAGCTGCAAAGCCAGTTTGGACACAGCCTGAATCACACTCTCCACTGTCATAGGTGAACCTATGTGCCTCCACTCTGGCTTTATCAATTACAGTTTTAGCAGCAGCAATTGGGCCACTCATGGCACAATCTATATGAGCATCAGTCTCTAAAATGTTCTCAATGCTGCTAGGCTCCATTAGTGGGGTGGTGATAAATAAATCCTCTGATATTTGGACGGCAATGGCCATAGAACCAAGCTTGGTAGCTTCAATGACATACTACACTTGAAAAAAAACTTCCTTCGGGAGAAAAAGTATTCACATCCCTTTCATACTCGGACTGAGGGAAGAACATGGTGAAGACAAAAGGAGGTGGCAGCAGAAAGGGCCACATGACTACAAGCAGCACCCTAATCCACCACACCACCACAGCACCAAGGACTCTGCTCCCCTCTCAGGAGACTGGTTCTTAATACTCAAGAAGCTAATGCAACTCACAACACTTAGGCTTGCCAATAGCAGGATGCTCAGAAGATAATGGAAGTTACTAGGCTCGGTCATCTCGGGAACTAGGCCTTTCCCAAGGTTGATGACTAACAGAATTTCCTAGAGAAGATAAAACTATTCAGGAGCAGATCTCTACAAGGTAATTAGGTAACTCAAAAAAAAAAAGCAGCTTTTTGATCTCTTCTCAGGAACTTTTACTTAGCAACTACATGTTTTAAAAAATATAGAAGTCATAAATAATATCATATATGAAAAATAAATCCCACCACTAAAATATGTCATAAGTATATGTCATAAAAACCTCAGGGACATGAAAATTAAAACTGATTACTGATTTGTGATATTGAAGGAAATAGTTTAAACAATTAAATATGGAACTGTTGGCTATGGTTTTATGTTGTATATTATTCTTGCAAAACCTTAAAACATTTTATTAGCATCTATAATAAAATGTTTGCATATATTGTATACTAATTAGTATATATTGACTGCATCATATTTCAAGAATGTAGGTATTCAGTAAGAAAATCATGTCTTAAATAACAATCCACTGGACCTCTAATGTGGTTAAATATATAAAGCCTAAGTGCACATCTTTCATTTTACTTCTCTACGTATAATAGAGGTTGTAAAGAAATTCAATATGCTAATAGTCAATGAAATATTATAACATACGAAATTCAGAGATGTGTAGGGAATAACTGGAAACTTACATTTTAATAAAATTGAAAGCAATAAATTCATTTCTCTTTTTCTTTTATTTTTCTTTATTTTTATTTTTTTATTAATTACACTTTATTCATTTTGTATCCCCCCATAAGCCCCTCCCTCCTACCCTCCCAATCCCACCCTCCCTCCCCTTTCTGCATGCAAGCCACTACCCAAGTCCACTGATAGGGGAGGTTCTCTTCTCCATTCTGATCTTAGTCTATCAGTTCTCATCAAAAGTGGCTGCATTGTCCTCTACCGTGGCTGGTAAGGCTGCTCACCACCAGGGGGAGGTGATCAAAGAGCAGGCCAATCAGATTATGTCAGAGGCAGTCCCTCTTCCCATTACTATGTAACCCACTTGGACACTGAACTGCCATGGGCTACATCTGTGCAGGGGTTCTAGGTTATATCCACGAATGGTCCTTGGTTGGACTATGAGTCTCTGGGAAGTTCCCTGTGTTCAAATTATCTTGTTCTGTTGCTCTCCTTGTGGAGTTCCCGTCCCCTCCAGCTCTTACTATTTCCTACTTCTTACATAAAATTCCATCCATTCTGTCCATCAGTTGGCCATCAGGCTCAGCATCTGCTTTGACAGTCTTCACGGCAGAGGCTTTCAGAGGCCCTCTGTGGCAGGTTCCGAGGTTGTTTCCTGTTATCTTCTTCTGGCTTTCAGAGGCCCTCTGTAGCAGGTTCCTAGGTTGTTTCCTGTTTTCTTTTTCTTCTGATGTCCATCCTCCTTGCCTTTCAGGATGGGGATTGAACATTTTATTTAGGGTCCTCTCTTTTGCTTAGTTTGTTTAGATGTACAGATTTTAGTGGGATTATTCTATATTGTATGTTTATATGAGTGAGTATATACCGTGTGTGTCTTTTTGATTCTGGGACAACTCACTCAGGATGATCCTTTCCAGGTCCCACCATTTACCTGCAAATTTCATGATTTCCTTGTTTTTCATTGCTCAGTAATACTCCATTGTATAGATGTACCACAGTTTCTGCATCCATTCTTCAGTTGAGGGGCATCTGGGCTGTTTCCAGCTTCTGGCTATTACAAATAAAGCTGCTACAAACATGGTTGAGCAGATGTCCTTTTTGTGTACTTGAGCCTCTTTTGGGTATATGCCTAGGAGTGGTATGGCTGGATCTTGAGGAAGCGCTATTCCTAGTTGTCTGAGAAAGTGCCAGATTGATTTCCAGAGTGATTGTACAAGTTTACATTCCCACCAGCAGTGGAGAAGGGTTCCCCTTTCTCCACAACCTCTCCAGCATGTGTTGTCCCTTGAGATTTTCATCTTGGACATTCTGATGGGTGTAAGGTGAAATCTCAGGGTTGTTTTGATTTGCATTTCCCTAATGGCTAATGAGGTTGAGCATTTCTTTAAGTGCTTCTCTACCATTCGATATTCCTCTACAGAGAATTCTCTCTTTAGCTCTGTTCCCCATTTTTTAAGTGGATTACTTGGTTTGCTGCTTTTGAGCTTCTTTAGTTCTTTATATATATACTGGATATGAGTCCTCTGTCAGATAAAGGGTTGGTGATGATTCTTTCCCAACCTGTAGGCAGTCGCTTTGTTTTGATGACTGTGTCCTTTGCTTTACAGAAGCTTTTCAATTTCATGAGGTCCCATTTATTGATTGTTGCTCTTAGAGCCTGTGCTGTTGGTGTTCTGTTCAGGAAGTTTTCTCCTGTACCAATGAGTTCTAGGTTAGTCCCCACTTTTTTTTCTAGTCGATTTAATGTGTCTGGTTTTATGTTGAGGTCTTTGATCCACTTGGACTTGAGTTTTGTGCAGGGTGATAAGTATGGATTTATTTTCATTTTTCTACATGTAGACATCCAGTTGGACCAGCACCATTTGTTGAAGATGCTATCTTTTTTCCATTGTATGGTTTTAGCATCTTTGTCAAAACTCAGGTGTCCATAAGTGTGTGGGTTTATTTCTGGGTCTTCTGTTCGGTTCCACTGATCCACCATTCTGTTTCTATGCCAGTACCATGCAGTTTTTATAACTGTTGCATTATAGTACAGTTTGAGATCAGGGATGGAGATTCCTCCAGAAGATCTTTTAGTAGAGGTTTGTTTTAGCAATTCTCGGTAACTTATTATTCCATACAAAGTTGAGAATTTTTCTTTCCAGATTTGTAAAGAATTGTGTTGGCAATTTGATGGAAATTGCATTAAATCTGTATAATGCTTTTGGTAAAATGGCCATTTTTACTATGTTAATCCTGCCAAGCCATGAGCATGGGAGATCTTTCCATCTTCTCATATCTTTCTCTAATTCTTTCTTCAGAGACTGGAAATTTTTTTCATACAAGTCTTTGACTTGCTTGGTTAGGGTTACACCAAGGTACTTTATATCATTTGTGGCTATTGTGAATGGTGTTGTTTCTCTAATTTCTTTCTCAGCCCTGTTGTCTTTTGTATACAGGAGTGCTACTGATTTTTTTGAGTTAATTTTGTACCCGGCCACTTTGCTGAAGGTGTTTATCAGCTGTAAGAGTTCCCTGGTGATTATTTGACTTCTTCCTTTCCCATCTGTATCCTCTTGATCTCCTTCAACTGTCTTATTGCTCTAGCAAGGACTTCCAGCACTATGTTGAAGAGATATGGAGAGAGTGGGCAGCCTTGTCTTGTCCCTGATTTCAGTGGGATTGCTTTAATTTTCTCTCCGTTCAGTTTGATGTTGGCTATAGGCTTGCTGTATATTGCCTTTACTATGTTTAGATATGTGCCTTGTATCCCTGATCTTTCCAGTACTTTAAACATGAATGGATGTTGGATTTTGTCAAATGCTTTTTCAGCATCTAGGGAGATTATCATGTGTTTTTTTTTTCTTTGAGTTTGTTAATATGGTGGATCACATGGATGGATTTCCGTATATTGAACCACCCCTGCATACCTGGGATGAAGCCTACTTGGTCATAGTGGATAATATCTTTGATGTGTTCTTGGATTCTGTTTGGGAGTATTTTGTTGAGTATTTTTGCATCAATGTTCATAAGGGAGATTGGCCTGAAAATCTCTTTTTTTGTTGGGTCTTTGTGAGGTTTCGGTACCAAGGTGACTGTGGCTTCATAGAATGAGTTTGGTAATTTTCCTTCTGTTTCTATTTTGTGAAATAGTTTGAAGAGAATTGGAGTTAGCTCTTCTTTGAAGGTCTGGTAGAATTCTGCACTAGAGTCATCTGGTGCTGGGCTTTTTTTGGATGGGAGACTTTTGATGACTGCTTCTATTTATTTGGGGGATATAGGACTATTTAATTGATTTACCTGGTCCTGATTCAGCTTTGGTATGTCAAATCGATCAAGAAAATTGTCCATTTCATTTAGGTTTTCAAATTTTGTGGTATATAGGCTTTTGTAGTATGACCTAATGATTGTTTGAATTTCCTCAGTGTCTGTAGTTATGTCCCCCTTTTCATTTCTGATTTTGTTGATTTGTGTGGTGCCTCTCTGCCTTTTAATTAGCTTGGCTAAGGGTTTGTCGATCTTGTTGATTTTCTCAAAGAACCAGCTCTTGGTTTCATTGATTCTTTGAATTGTTTTATTTGTTTCTAATTGATTGATTTCAGCCCTGAGTTTGTTTATTTCCAGCCGTCTACTCCTTTTGGTGTGTCTGCATCTTCTTTTTGTAGGGCTTTTAAGTGGGCCATTAAGTTGCTTGAATGAGCTGTCTCGAATTTCTTCTTGAAGGCACTTAGTGCTATGAACTTTCCTCTTAGCACTGCTTTCATTGTGTCCCACAAGTTTGGGCATGTTGTGTCTTCATTTTCATTGAGTTCTAGGAAGACTTTAATTTCTTTCTTTATTTCTTCCCTGACCCAGCTGTCATTTAGTAACAAGTTATTCAGTTTCCATGTGTGTGTAGGCTTTTTGCTATTTCTGTTTTTGTTGAAGTCCAGCTTTATTCCATGGTGATCAGACAAGATACAAGGGATTATTTCAATCTTGTATCTGTTGAGGCTTGCTTTGTGACCAACTATATGGTCTACTTTGGAGAAGGTTCCATCCATGAGGTGCTGAGAAGAAGTTAAATTCTTTTGTGTTTGGGTGTAAAGTTCTGTAAATGTCTGTGAGGTCCATTTGATTCATGACCTCTGTCAGAGATATTGTTTCTTTGTTTAATTTCTGTTTTGTTGACCTGTCCTTTGTTGAGAGTGGGGTGTTGAAGTCTCCCACTATTAATGTGTGGGGATCTATATGTGGTTTAAATTTTATCAATGTTTCCTTTACAAATGTGGGTGCTCTTGTATTTTGGGCATAGATGTTCAGGATTGTGATGTCTTCTTGGTGGAATTTTCCCTTGATGAGTATGAAGTGTCCTTCCCCATCTCTTTTGATTAAATTTGTTTGAAAGTTTATTTTATCAGATATTAGAATGGCTACTCCTGCTTTTTTCTTGGGTCCATTTGCTTGGAAAGTCGTCTTCCAACCTTTTACCCTCAGGTAATGTCTATCTTTGTGCCTTAGGTGTGTTTCTTGTATGCAACAGATTGCTGGGTTTTGTTTACGTGTCCATTCTGTTAATCTGTGTCTTTTTACTGGAGAGTTGAGTCCATTGATATTGAGAGAGATTAATGACCAGTGGCTGCTAGATCCTTTGATTTTGATGTTGGCTGTGCTCATAAGGTTGTGTGCTTGGTTGCTTTTTGTTTTAGTGTAGTAAGGTTAATTATTTCCTGTGTTTTCTTGAAAGTAGGTAATTTTCTTGGGTTGTATTTTCCTTCCAGTGTCTTCTGTAATGCCTGATCCGTGTGTAGGTATTGTTGAAATTTGTTTTTGTCATTGAATATCTTGTTTTCTCCGTCTATGAGGACAGAGTTTTGCAGGGTATAGTAGCCTGGGCTGACATCTGTGTTCTCTTAGGGTCTGCATGATATCTGTCCAGGCCCTTCTGGCTTTCATAGTTTCTGTTGAAAAGTCAGGTGTGATTCTAATGGGTTTGCCATTATATGTTACTTGGCCTTTTTCCCTTGCAGCTTTTCGTATTTTTTCTTTGTTCCATATACTTACTGTTTTGATTATTTTGTGGTGGGAGGATTTTCTTTTCTGGTCAAATTTTTTGGGTGTTCTGTAGGCCTCATGTATTCTTATTGCCCTCTCCTTTAACTTGGGGAAATTTTCTTCAATGATTTTGTTGAAAATATTTTCTGGGCCTTGGAGAAGGGAGTCTTCTTTTTCCTCTATACCTATTATTCTTAGGTTTTGTCTTTTCATATTGTCTTGGATTTCTTAGACGGTCTGTGTCAGGAATTTTTTGGATTTAACATTTTCTTTGACAGATACATCGATTTCTTCCATTGTATCTTCTACACCTGAGATTCTTTCTTCCATCTCTTGTAGTCTGTTGGTTATGCTTACCTCTGTAGTTCCTGTTTTCTTCCCTAAATTCTTCCTCTGCATTATTTCCTCCATTTGTGTTTTCTTTAATTTTTCTAGTTCTATCTTCAGGTCTTGAGTTGTTTTGTTTACTTCCTTCACCTGTCTGATTGTATTTTCCTTTTTTTTCTTTTAGTTCTTTCAACTCTGTTCCTTTTATTTCTTTCAGTGCTTTAATTATTTCTTCTCTGAAGGCTGCAAGCTGTTTGGCTGCATCTTCCCGTATTTCTTCATGGATGGCCATAATCTGCTTGTCTTTAACTTCCTCCATTTCTTTACAGATAGCCATGATCTGTTTGGTTTTATCTTCCTCTAATTCTTTACGTATTTTATTTGTTTCCTCTATTATCCTCTTCATCAGCATAGATGTAAGGTCATCTTCTTGATTTTCTATTATGCTGCGTTGTCCAGGGCTGTTTGCCCCTGGATGGCAGGGTTCTGGAGATGCCATATTGCTCTGTCTTTTGTTGGTTGAGCTTTTACGCTGACCTCTACCCATTGGGCTGATTTAGTTGTTGGCTGTTAGTTTCTGTGCTTGCTGGAGTCCTGAGGTAGGGAGAATCCCCTTGGCCGGAAGATGATTTTTCCTGAAGGAGTCCTCCTCTGCTTTTTGGGTATGGTCACTGTATGGCCAGTGTTTCTCAGGAATTGCCACTGCTCACCTCATGTTTATAGCCCTGAGTAGTAGCTGTGGTCTTTGTTAGGCAGGGGGGGGATCTCCTCTTTCCCATGGAAGTTCTCAAGACAGCTGCCCCACTGCTGCGTTTCTCGTTTTAAATGTAGTGAGCTGCTGCTCACTAAATTTCCAGGTACAGTCTTCTTGAAGAACCTGCTGATTCCCTAGCTGTGGGGTTTTCTCCCAACAGGGAAACTCAGTCTGTTATCCTAGGGCACACAGTTCAGTCCGGGAAAGTGAGAGGTGCGCCCAGCAAGTCTCTGAGGCAGAGGCTGAGTGCTCCTCTCTGGGCCTGGAGAACGTGCACCTAGGTTGAGTTGGTGCCTCGGGCCGCTGCTCTGGTCTGGAGGCTAGGTGCCTCACTCTGGACCAGAAGCTGTGTGTCCCTGTCTGACATGGCGGCTGCAGGCACTGCTCTGGTCCAGACACTGTGTGTGCAGCCCTTTTGAAGGACCAGGGATTCGCACAGTTTTGTCAGTCTAGCTAGGGATAACTGATTGATCCTTGGCACAGTATCTGAGGGCTGCTGTAATGGCTCTCTGGCTTTTGTAGGTCTGAGGATTCAGCTGTGTGTCCCAGTGCCGTAGGGGAACTCAATAATGGCGGCTGAGCACAACGCTCCTGCCTGCATTAGAAAGCTAAAGCCTAGAGTCTGCGTGAATCCAGGAAGTCTTTTGGTGCTGGGTGTCTTGAGGGTTAGACCTGATGATACCCTCCACTGGGGGTTTCCTCCTGCCAGAGACACCCATTCTTTGCTTTGGGGACCACTCTTCTGTCTGGGGTGGAAAGTAGAACCCACAGGCACAGATGTCTGCTTGTGGTTCCGCCTTTCTGGCCTTTGGGAGCCTTGGCGGCTGCCTAAACTGGGTTATTTTTCCCGAGACCTTTTCGGGGTGGGGGTGTCAGCTGAGTGCTCTGAGATCAGACCAGCTGTTTCCCTCCCTGTGGGTTTGCACCTGACAGTGAAATGCAGTCTCTAGTGCCCTGGTGCCCTGGTGCCCACAGTTCTATCTGAGGTGGTGAATCAGGCAAGCAGGCAGGGCCCTGTGCAGTCCCCTGGGTCCCCGGCTCTGGCTTCGGGCTGGCTCCTGGTGCGTCCGTGGAACCCAAGTCTTTTCCAGGGGATGTCTGGGTGACCTAAAGTCGGTCCCAATTGTTTCCTGCTCCGTGGGGTTATCTCTCGACTGGAAAATCCAGTCTGTGATGTTCTGGACCCACAGTTCAGTCTGAGACAGTGACCAGATCACGCTGGCATGTAGCTCTGGGCTGGTGACCAAGCACCTGGCAGAACCAAGATCTCTTCCTCGGTTTAGCCGGGTGAGTTAAAGCTGATTGAATCCCCCTCCGTGGGGTATCCTCTCACCTGTGAAACACAATCACTTGTGTTTTATGGCCGCGAGTTCTGATTACTGGTCACTGTGACAATCCTGCTGTGCTGCTCCTCAGGAGAGTCCTCCAGGCTCCGCCATCTTGCTCCGCCTCTTATTTTTCTTTATTAATTACACTTTACTCACTTTGTATCCCCCCCGTGGTTCCCTCCCTCTTCCAGTCCCAATTCCTCCCTTCCTCCACCTTCTGCCTGCATGCCCCTCCCCAAATCCACTGATAGGGGAGGACCCCTTTTCCTTCCTTCTGATCCTAGTCAATTAGATCTCATCAGGAGTGGCTGCCTTGTCTTCTTCTGTGGCCTGGTAATGCTGCTTCCCCCTCACGGGGAGGTAATTAAAGAGCAGGCCAATCAGTTCAGGTCAGAGACAGTCCTTGTTCCTATTACAATGGAACCCACTTGGATACTGAACTGCCATGGGCTACATCTGTGCAGGGATCTTAGGTTATCTACATGCATAGTCCTTGGTTGGAATGGCAGTCTCAGGAAAGACCCCTGTGCTCAGATTTTTTTGGTTTTGAAGCTCTCCGTATGGAGTTCCTGTCCTCTCCAGATCTGACACAGAGGACCTCTGAAAAGCTCTGCCCTGCAGACTATTAATGTAGATACTGTGACTTATGGACAACCTTTGGGCAGAGTGCAGGGAATCTTAGGAAAGAAGTGGGAAACAGTAAGATCTGGAGAGGATAGATTCATTTCTTAATGCTTATAATCTTCAAATGTAAAACAAGATGAATCTAGACTCAATATGAAGGCTTTTTCCTTGTCTTATTGTATTTTGTTTTGCTATGTTTGGCTGTCAGTCTTTGGAGGCCTGGTCTTTGCTTCAGAGGAAATTGAAGAGGTATGTATTTGGATGAGAACGTAGAAGACAGGGAGCTGAGAGAAGATGAGGCAACAGCCTGATTGTTGCCTCCTCCTTTGTCTCCTCCTGGTCCCACCCACTCTCCCTTTTTCCCTATTTCTCAGAAAGGAGGAGCCTTCCTCCCCTACCATCTACCTCTAGCCTATCAAGCCTCAACCAAACTGCCTACATATTCTTCCTCTGTGGCCTGGCAATAGCCACCACACAGGGGGAAGTGATCAAAGAGCAGGCAACAGAGTCCATGTCATTGACAGCCTTTGATCCCCTTACTAGGGAAAAACCTGGAGACTGAGCTTCCTATTGTCTACATCTGAGTAGGTGTTGAGGTCCTCTTCATGCATACTCCTTGGATGGTGCATCAGTCTCTGCAGGCCCACATATGTTGGCTTTGCTGGTCTCCTTTGGGAGCTCTTGTCCCTCCAGGTCTTTCTATCTCCTCCTTTTTCCATTAGATTTCCTACACTCTGCCCAAAGTTTGGCTATGAGTCTCAGCATCTGCTTCATACCTTGATGGGTAGAGTCTTTCAAATATCCTCTGTGGAAAGCTCCTGTCCTGTTCCCTGTATTCTCGTACTTCTGATGTCTATCTTGTGTGTCCTTATGAATGAGCATTAAGCCTCTTCCCTAGGGTCCTCCTTCTTGTTTAGCTTCTTTAGGACTATAGATTTCAGTATGTTTATCTTCTATTATATGTCTAATATCCACTTATATGTGAATATGTCATGTGTGTCTTTCTGCTTCTAGGTTATCTCACTCAGTTTGATCTATTCTAGTTCCATCCATTTTTCTGAAAATTTCTAGATCTCCTTGATTTTTAATTGCTAAGAAGTATTCCATTGTGTAATTGCATCTAAATTTCTGTATCCATTTCTCAGTTGAGGGACATCTAGGTTGTCTCCAGATTCTGGCTATTACCAATAAAGCTGCAATGAATATAATTCAGCAAATTTTTTATATGGTTGAGCATCTTTCCCATATATGCCCAGAAATGGTATAGCTGGATCTTGACATACCACTATTCCTAATTTTCTGAGAAAGCACAAGATTGATTTCCAAAGTGGTTGTGCAAGTTTACATACCCACCAGCAATGGAGGAGGGTTCCTCTCCACAACCTTTCCAGCATCTGTTGTCCCTTGAGTTTTTGATCTTCGCTATACTGATGGGTGTAAGGTAGACTCTCATGGTTGTTTCTATTTGCATTTCCCTGATGACTGAGGACCTTGAGCAGTTCTCTTCAATTATTTTATTATTATCATTTAATACAATTTATTCAAATTGTATCCCTGCTGTGCCCCTCTCCATTATCTCCTCCCAAATCCAGGAACCCTCTTTCTCCCCCTATGACCCACCCCTAGTATACTGATAGGTGAGGAGTTCCTCCCCTTCTATTTGAGCCTAGCCTATACCAACACAGGTCTCATCAGGACTGGTTGGATTGTCTTCCTTTTGGCCTTGCAAGACTGCACTCCTCAGGGGGAGGTGATCAGAGAGCCTGTCACTGAGTTCATGCCAGAGAACCCCCTTTTCCCCTTGTTAGGGAGCCCACATCGAGAGTGAATCTATGAGATATGTCTGTTCCAGGGTTTTAGGTTTTTCTGATGCATTGTACTTCATTGGGGGTATCAATCTCTGCAGGGACCCCTGGGCTCATAGCTTTTGGCTCTGTTGGTCTCCTTCTGTAGCTCCGGTCCCATCCAGGTCTTTCTATCTCCCCCTTCTTTCATAAGATTACTTGCACTCTGCCTAAAGTTTGGCTATGAGTCTCAGCATCTGCTTTGATACCCTGAAGGGTAGAGTCTTTCAGAGGTCCTCTGTGGTAGGCTCCTGTCCTGTTCCCTGTCTTCTCGTGCTTCCAATGTGTATCAAATTTGTCCTTCTGAATGAGGATTGAGCATCTTCCCTTTTCTTTTTTTTTATTAATTACACTTTGTTCATTTTGTATCCCCCCATAAGCCCCTCCCTCCTCTTGTCCCAATCCCACCCTCCCTCCCCTTTCTGCATGCATGCCCCTCCCCAAGTCCACTGATAGGGGAGGTCCTCCTCTCCTTCTTTCTGATCTTAGTCTATCAGTTCTCACTCTGCCTGACATTTGGCCATCAGGCTCAGCATCTGCTTTGATAGTCTGCGGGGAGAGGCTTTCAGAGGCCCTCTGTGGCAGGTTCCTAGGCTGTTTCCTGTTTTCTTCTTCTGGCTCTCAGAGGCCCTCTGTAGCAGGTTCCTAGGTTGTTTCCTGTTTTCTTATTCTTCTGATGTCCATCTTCTTTGCCTTTTAGGATGGGGATTGAGGATTTTAGTTAGGGTCCTCTCTTGCTTAGTTTCTTTAGATGGACAGATTTTAGTGCATTTATCCTATGTTGCATGTCTATATGAGTGAGTATATACTGTGTGTGTCTTTTTGCTTCTGGGACAGCTCACTCAGGATGATCCTTTCCAGGTCCCACCATTTACCTGCAAATTTCATGATTTCCTTATTTTTCATTGCTGAGTAATACTCCATTGTATAGATGTACCACAGTTTCTGCATCCATTCTTCAGTTGAGGGGCATATGGGCCATTTCCAGCTTCTGGCTATTACAAATAAAGCTGCTACAAACATGGTTGAGCAGATGTCCTTTTTGTGTACCTGAGCCTCTTTTGGGTATATGCCTAGGAGTGGTATGGCTGGATCTTGAGGAAGCTCTATTCTTAGTTGTCTGAGAAAGTGCCAGATTGATTTCCAGAGTGGTTGTACAAGTTTACATTCCTACCAGCAGTGGAGAAGGGTTCCCCTTTCTCCACAACCTCTCCAGCATGTTTTGTCACTTGAGTTTTTCATCTTGGCCATTTTGATGGGTGTAAGGTGAAATCTCAGGGTTGTTTTGATTTGCATTTCCCTAATGGCTAACGAGGTTGAGCATTACTTTAAGTGTTTCTCTGTCATTCGATATTCCTTTACAGAGAGTTCTCTGTTTAGCTCTGTTCCCTATTTTTTAAGTGGATGTCATTAATTTTTAAGAAAAGGAATCAAGCTGATAAACAATGCATGATTTCTTAGAGATATTATATTATACTTTCAGCAATAAATTTATAGTTTTTGACTACACAATGGTTTTCATAAATTGGTAGTATTTTTCTGCTAAACATAATCAACCTGTTTAAATGTCTCATATGATTTGGTAATTTAGATTAATTATGATAATTGGGAAACTGTTTCTTACTCATCTTTTTTCTACTTCATGGCAAATATTTTTTCAAGCTTGCTGTGGGGTGATCTCCTGGGGCCATGCACTCTGACTTAAAATACCCTCCTCGATCTCCATATTTGGCTTTTGAGTTTTACTCACATCAAGAGTACCTTTATGCTTGCCATTATTTTTTTTAACAATGAATAAGATTTCCTTGGCTCTTCTTTTTAGAATGAAAATCTTATGGATGAATTCCAAATTAGATTCATGTCTTTAATCAAACTTTTGTGAATGTTTTTAATAATTGAATTGATCAAAGAAGCCATTGATAAATGTACCTGAGGAGGGTACCTGGATTTAGGGTGATGGTTAATTAACATGTCATGTTCTCATTCATATTTGAGTGACCCTAAGTTAAAGTTTATGTTTGTTTGAGAAGGAGCTCTGTGAACCAAATGGCAGTAACAACACAATTCTTCTGAGATTCATAATACAAGGTACTGAACTGTTTATTAGCTCAGTGAAAATCCTTTCTTGATTTTAGTCCTTGAGTTTTATTAGTGTATCATATGTCTAATAAATAGGTGGAATTAAAATAATACTATTTAAACTTTCAGTTTTAAAAATACTTTGGCAGAATGGACATGTAAAGGCTTCTCTTAGAAACAATGTTAATTTGATTAGTATAAATGCTGTGAAGTTAGAATCCACTCAAGTGCATGTTGAATAATTCTTGTATGTCATTTTAACTGGAATAAAAAATAAAGAAGATGGAAACAATGTGTGATAATTTGAGGAGCTGTAGGAAAAGGAAACTGTATCTAAGAGCTTAGGAGTAATCTGAAGACCAGACGAAAATATTGCTTTTAATGTATTTCTGTCAGAATGCTTCCATTTCCAGTTTATTATTTATACCAGTCATAATTTGTAAGACATTATTAACCATTAATAATTCCATATTTGTTTTTCAGGCACTATAATTTCTAAGTAAACTCAAGAAACTGTCATATGGAGGGAAAAATGAGTCTATATTTTAAAAAACAGTCTATATAATGTGTAGTGCTGTATTTATTGCAATGTGCAGTGCTGTATTTATTGCTCTAAAACAAATTTGTTTAAGAAACATGACAACATAACAACAGTGATATCAATAATATTGAGTTAATAATTACTCACTATATTTTCATTTGCAAGGAACCAGGCAACAGACTTTAACTTGTTGGAGCCACATATGAATAGTTTAGTGAAGCAGAATTTTAACCCATAATAATCCAATCCAGTCAAAGATCTAACAAAAGTCTCATCTATACACTCAAAAAGACTCAGTAAGTGGCCTATTATTAAGGCTTGGATAGTAAGTTATGTCACATACATGCTGGAGATATGGTTATTGGGTGATAAGATGTTACATCCAGTCAATTAATTGTCAAATAAATGCAGAGAGACAGTTCAGATATTCGTGAAGACAAAACACTATTACATTGAAATAAAGTAAACATAAAACATTTATATATTGAAGAAAATATTATGTACTATTGAAAATGTAGTGTTTATTTACCAACGTTCCTATTCTCAGAAGTACAAGAAAAAGCTTATTATAAAAGTATTATTTCTCAAAATTGATTATTATAAGTATGCTTCTATGAGTAAGTATATATTTATTTTTGGTTTTCAAATTCTAAACAGAACACTGTAAACTTTTAAGACTTTAAAGCCAGTTCAAATTGGTAAGTAACCTTATTTTGGAGATTCAGGCTTAATAGAAAATGCTAAGTATTCTAAGATTTCATATGATCATACAAGAAGACTTTTTCTTGAAGATAAAATCATGAGATATCAGGTACAGAAGTGGATCTTTTTCTAAGCAGTTCCAACAGGCAAGAATCCAGACCAGGCAGAATTCTGCAGAAGGCAATTTTAACACAAGAAACAAGTAAGGGAAAAAAAAACAGCACTGCAGATGGCTTGATATAGTAATGAGAAAACAAGTATCTTGGGTTTCATTGTAAAACTGGGGGTTTATATTATACCTCTCACTTACAAACCAGAACAATTTCCCTAAATAATGTAAATTATAATTTGTATTTTAAAATAAGCATTTTGTTCAACCAGATAAGAAATGCAAGAGACACAAAAATGTGGCTTTCTACTGTCAGTATTGATGATTTATGGGCAAGATGAGTGAGTACTGAAAAGGATGTAAGCTTGCAAACCTGTCTTACATTAGAATAGTCCGTGGAGTACTGACTTTTCTTTTTTTGGCATCTTGTGACATAAAATCCAGGCTCTATTCTTTGTTGAATCCTGTATGGGATTCCTGTACCCTCCCTGTCCTTCTATCCCAAATTTCTTCCACAGGACTCCCTGTACTCTGCCCAGAGTTTGGCTGTGAGTCTCAGCATCTGCTTCTGTTCAGTTGGGTGGAGCCTTTCAGAGGACCTTCTATAATAGGCTCCCATCCTGTTCACTTTTTTCCTCTGCTTCTGGTGTCTATCCTGTTTGCCTCACAAGGAGACCAACAAAGCTAAAATATCTGAGCCCAGGGTGACATGCCACAGAGAAAGAGGATCCAGGCAGTCCTAAAGAGACTTGAAAAGCTGTGGGCAGATGGCAGAGTAGAACTCCCCATTTCAGTGAACTAGAGGAAGGGGATAGGAGAAAATAGTGAGGGAGGTTGGCCTGGGAGGAGTTGAGGTAGGGGCACAATTAGGATATACAATGAGCAAATTGTAAATAATTAAAAAACAAATGAAAATAAAAATAAACATGGACAGTAGCCTTACATGGAGGGCCTCTGAAAGACTGTAACCAGCATTGTATGAAAGAGATAGTGAGACTCATAAACAAACTGTGGGCAGAGTGTAGAGAATCTTAGGAAAGACAGGAGAGATAGTAAGACTTGGAGAGGACAGGATCTCCACAAGGATAGCAGCAGAACCAAAATATATGGGCACAGGAAATCTTTTCTGAGACTGATACTCCAACAAAGGACCTTTCATAGATATAACCTAGAACCCCTTCAGATGTAGCCCATGGCAGCTCAGTATCTAAGTGGGTTTCCTAGTAAAGGAAACAGGGACGGTCTCTGACATGAACTCAATGGTTAGTTCTTTGACCGCCTCCCCTGAATGGGGGAGCAGCCTTGCCAGGCCACAGAGGAGGACAATGCAGCCAGTCCTGAAGAGATCTGATAAGCTAGTGTCAGATGAAAGGGGAAGAGGACCTCTCCTGTCTGTGGACTTGGAGAGGGGAATAGGATGAGAAAGGGGGAGGAAAGGATGGATTGGGAGGGGAGGAGGGACGGGGCTACAACTGGGATACAAAGTGAATAAACTGTAATTAATATAAAAAGTAAAAATTAAAGATGTTTAAAAATATAAACATGAGGGCCAAGATGGCGGCGCCAGGAGAGCACTGTGTCTGAGAAGCAGGACAGCACTCTCTGTGCAGCAACCAGGAGACTGAACTCTGGGCGCTAAAACTACAGCGATAGTGTTTCCCAGGTGAGGGGAGGCTCCCACGGCATGGGAATCGGTCGGGTCCACTCTCGGGCCGCCAAGCCAGAAACGGGAAGAGATTCCGGGTAACACAGGCTTTGGGTCTCCAGGCTGGAGCCGCACGCCTGCGGGTCCCGATCACTTTCCCAGGCTGATTGGTGGGCACAAGGGTGCCACAGACTGATAGTCCCAGTCACAAGAAAACCCCACAAGGAAGGAAAATTGCGAGACTGATCACAGGTCACTCAGTCTTTCCCTGGAAGGTCTCACTGACCATGGGTACCTGCCGCCATCACAACTGAGCTCCTGCCGCACACGGAGAGCAGCTGCTCGCCCAGCTCAAAATCCCAACTCCCTCTTGGGAGGAGGCAGGAGGCGTTCTTCAGAATCTGCCACAGACCACATTCTCTGTACATCAACTTGAGATCGGGGCTGAGAAAACCCAATCCTTTCATCGGGCACTCCCCCAAACGCTGTCATAACCCTGTCACAGCAGAGCGGAAGGATAAAGAGGCACATAGTGACTTCACAGTGCCTGGACCCCAGTGCTGCCGGCTGCTCCTAGCAAAAAAACTTCAGCTCCAGATCTGGGACTGTGGTCATTCAACAGGTCCTGAGATTCTCCTGGGTCCAGCAATAAGGTCTAATACCAAGTCCTATCACTGGCGACCCCCCAACCCCTGGCAGAGAAACCCCAGCTCAGGATCAGACTGAGAAGCCCCAACCCCTTCTGGCACTCCCCTGAAAGTACCAGCATAAGCTTGCCCTAGCAGAGGGGAAGGTCAGGAGGGAAGGACAGAGAGGCAGCCTGCCAAGAACACAGCACCCTCTCTCCAACTGACCCAGCGGCCCCTAGAAGAGAAACCCAAGCCCTGGGTATGAGGACACTCAACCCTACCTGGTACCCTCTCAGAATCAGCAAACATAGGTTCTTCTGCCAGGCTGCTTCTGGCAGAGATCTGGGCCCGGAATCTGGGACTGAGAACACTCAACCTAACTCTTTCCCGCGCTATCCCAGGACCAGTCAACATAAGTCCTCCTGGCAGAGGGAAAGGACAGAGAAGCAGCACACAGGAAAGGTGGACACCAAGTCCTGCTGCCACAGTGTCACAGAGCTGACTATTAGCCTACCAGTGCACTCTCCACAGGAGGAACAAATCAGAGAGTAGTGAGCAAGGGGAAAACCTGTGCATTCCAATTGGTCCTGCAAGAGGGTGAGTGAGCCTTCTAGGGAGAGTTTGCCCCAGACCCAGGCCCTCTCCACAGAAGCAACCAGATGAGATCCCTGCTACCCACACCCCTAGTATGGGCATCATAGGGATTCTTGGGATAGTGACACCAACGTTGAAGCCTCTGCCTTGTGGGTCCACCAGTGTAATCCAGGCAAACAATCCCTGGATCTCAGACAGAACTCCGTAATAGTGGCCTGCAGGTCACTGCAATAGTCAGAGAATCTGCGCATGCAAACTGTGCCCACTAAAAGCGCATGCAAATAGCACCAGCATCACATTCCTTACTTAGGCAAAACTGAAACCACAACACACACTCCCAAACCAGTGAACCTCTCTCATCTTCCTGAAAAAAGTCCAGAAAACAGAAAGAGACGATCATAGCCCAAAATACAAACTCAAGGAACAAACACTAAGGGTTATAAATAACCAGATGGCTAGAGGCAGACATAAGAACACTCCCAACAAAAATCAGGACATAATGACCTCACCAGCAACCCCACAAAACAATGGACACTTCAATTCACTAGATATACAAGAAAACGACCTCAAAACTATGTTTCTCCAGCTATTAGAGGCCCATAAAGATGAAATAAACAAAGCCCTCAGAGAAATAGCCAAAGAAATGGAGACTAACCAAGAGGAAACAAATCGAGCTCTCAGAGAAATGGCCACAAAAATTGAGGCAAACAAAGAAGAAATACACAGAGCTCTCAAAGAAATGTCCACACAAATGAAGGCAAATAAAGAAGAAATAAACAAAGCTCTCATAGCAATACAGGCAATTATAGCCAAAGAAGTAGAGGCACAATTAGCGATACATAGAGAGGAAACAGACAAAAAAATCGAAGCTGTCATTGAAAAGCAGGACTCCACATTCAAACAGATGAAGGAAATGGTGCAAGACATGAAAACAGAATTAGACTCAATAAAGAAAACACAAATAGAGAAAAATCAGGAGCTGGAGAACATAGAGAAAAGATCGGGAACTACAAAGGTAAGCATCATCAACAGAACCACAAGAGATGGAAGAAAGAATATCAGGAGCCGAAGATACACTTGCGGAAATTGACACGTCTCTCAAAGAAAAAAATAAAATCAGAAAAGTTCCAAACACAAAACATCCAAGAAATCAAGGACACCAGAAAAGACAAAACCTAAGAATAATAGGAGTGGGAGAAAAAGAAGACATCAGGCTCAAAGGTCCGGAAAATATTTTCAAGAAAATTATAGAAGAAAACTTTGCAAACTTAAAGAAGGAGATGGCCAAAAAAAATACAAGAGGGCTACAGAACACCAAGTAGACTAGACCAGAAAAGAAATTCTTCACGTCACATCATAGTCAAAACACTGAACCTACAGAACAAAGAAAAAATTCTAAAAGAAGCAAGGGAAAAAGGCCAAGTAACATATGAAGGTAGACCTATCAGAATCACACCAGATTTCTCAACAGAAACTATGAAAGCCAGAATGGCCTGGACAGAAATCATACAGTTTTTAAGGGACCACAGTTTCCAACCCAGACTACTATTCCAAGCAAAACTTTCAATCAACATAGACGGAGAATTCAAAATATTCCATGACAAAACCAAATTTAAACAATATCTACATAGTAACCCAGCTCTACAGAAGTTACTAGAAGGGAAACTCCAAATGAAAGGAAACAACTACACCTAAGGAAACAGAGGAAATAGATAACTACACAACAAAAAAATCAAAAGAATACAAGCAATGAAACTCCAACCAACCCCACATCAAAAGTAAGTTACAATTGTTGGTCATTAGTATCTATCAACATCAACGAACTCAACTCCCCAATAAAAAGACAAAGACTAACATAACAGAATGGTTGCAGAAACAGGATCCAACATTCTGTTGCATCCAAGAAACACACCTATGCAACAAAGATAAACACTACCTCAGAGTAAAGGGCTGGAAAAATGTCTTTCAAGCAAATAGCTCCAGAAAACAAGTGGGAGTAGCCATCCTAATATCTAATAAAATAGACTTTCAACCCAAGTTAATCAAAAAAGATAAGGACGGCCACTATATTCTCATCAAAGGAAAAATCCACCAAGAGGTCATCACAATTTTGAATATCTATACCCCCAAATACAAGAGCACCTACATTCATAAATGAAACAATATTAAAGCTTAAATCACACATTGATCCTAATACCATAATAGTGGGAGACTTCAACACTCCAATCTCACCAAGGGACAGATCAACTAGACAGAAAACAAATAAGGAAATAAAAACACTTACAAAGTCCCTAAATCAAATGGACCTAATAGACATCTACAGATCTTTTCATCCAAACTCAAAAGAGTATACCTTCTTTTCAGCACCGCATGGAACCTTCTCCAAAATAGACCATATAGTTGGTCATAAAGCAAGTCTCAACAGATACAAAAAGATTGAAATAATCCCTTGTATTCTATCTGACCACCATGGACTAAAGCTGGACCTCAACAACAGAAATAACAAAACGCCAACACCCACTTGGAAACTGAACAACTTGTTACTCAATGACAGCTGGGTTAAGGAAGAAATAAAGAAAGAAATTAAAGACTTCTTTGAATTTAATGAAAATGAAGGCACAACATACCCAAATTTATGGGACACATTGAAAGCAGTGCTCAGAGGAAAATTTATAGCACTAAGTGCTTGCAAGAAGAAATTCGTAACATCACATACAAACAAATTAATGGCCCAACTGAAACCCCTAGAAAAAAAAGAAGCAGATACATCCAAGAGGAGCAGACGGCTGGAAATAATCAAACTCAGGGCTGAAATCAATGAATTAGAAACAAATAAAACTATTCAAAGACTCAATGAAACAAAAAGCTGGTTCTTTGAGAAAATCAACAAGATAGACAAACCCTTAGCCAAACTAACTAAAAAGCAGAGAAAATCTATCAACAAAATCAGAGATGAAAAGGGTGACATAACTACAGACACAGAGGAAATTCAAACAATCATTAGGTCATACTACAAAAGCCTATATGCCACAAAAATTGAAAACCTAAATGAAATGGACAATTTTCTTGATAGATTCCATCTTCCAACATTAAGTCAAGATCAGGTAGAAAGACTGAACAGCCCTATATCCCCCAAGGAAATTGAAGCAGTCATTCACAGTCTCCCCTTCAAAAAAAGCCCTGGGTCAGATGGTTTCAGCGCGGAATTCTACCAGATCTTCAAAGAAGTGCTCACACCAATTCTCCTCAAACTATTCCACAAAATAGAAACAGAAGGTACATTACCAAACTCATTCTATGAAGCAACAGTCACCCTGATACCTAAACCACACAAAGACCCAACAAAAAAAGGGAACTTCAGACCTATCTCTCTTATGAATATTGATGCAAAAATACTCAGTAAAATACTTGCAAACCGAATCCAAGAACACATCAAAGATATCATCCACCACGACCAAGGAGGCTTCATCCCAGGCATGCAAGGCTGGTTCATCATACAAAAATCCATCAATGTAATCCACCACATAAACAAACTGAAGGAGAAAAACCACATGATCATCTCCCTAGATGCTGAAAAAGCATTTGACAAAGTCAAACACTTTAAACATGTTTAAAGTCTTGGAGAGATCAGGAATACAAGGCACATATCTAAACATAGTAAAGGCAATATACAGCAAGCCTATAGTCAACATCAAACTCAATGGAGAGAAACTTAAATCAATCCCACTGAAATCAGGGCCAAGACAAGGCTGCCCACTCTCTCCATACCTCTTCAACATAGTACTTGAAGTCCTAGCCAGAGCAATAAGACAACTAAAGGAGATCAAGGGGATACAAATCGGAAAGGAAGAGGTCAAAGTGTCACTATTTGCAGATGATATGATAGTATATATGAGCGACCCCAAAAATTCAACCAGAGCACTCCTCCCGCTGATAAACACCTTCAGCAAAGTGGCAGGATACAAAATCAACTCAAAAAAATCAGAAGCCCTTCTGTATACCAAAGACAAAAGGGCTGAGAAAGAAATTAGGGAAACAACACCCTTCACAATAGCCACTAACCACATAAAGTACCTTGGGGTGACACTAACCAAGCAAGAGAAAGACCTGTTTGAGAAAAAATTCAAGTCTCTGAAGAAAGAAATTGAAGAAGATCTCAGAAGATGGAAAGATCTCCCATGCTCATGGATTGGTAGGATTAACATTGTGAAAATGGCCATCCTGCCAAAAGCAATCTACAGATTCAATGCAATTCCCATCAAAATACCAACTCAGTTCTTTACAGACCTTAAAAAAAAAGATTTTCAGCTTCATATGGAGAAACAAAAAACACAGAATCTCCAAAACAATCCTGTACAACAACAGATTATCTGGAGGTATCTCCATCCCCGATCTCCAGTTGTACTACTGAGCAATAATAATAATAAACTGCATTGTATTGGCATAAAAACAGAAAGGAGGATCAATGGAACTGCATAGAAGACCCAGAAATAAACCCACACACTTATGAATACTCAATATTTGACAAAGAAGCCAAAACCATTCAATGGAAAAAAGACAGCATCTTCAACAAATGGTGCTGGTCCAACTGGATGTCCACATGCAGAAAAATGAAAATAGATCTATATTTATCACCTAGCACAAAACTAAAGTCCAAGTGGATCAAAGACCTCAACATAAAACCAGATACTCTAAATCTGTTAGAAGAAAAATTGGGTAACAGCCTAGATCTCATTAGCACAGGAGACAACTTCCTGAACAGAACACCAACAGCACAGGCTCTAAGAGCAACAATCAATAAATCGGACCTCATGAAACTGAAATACTTCTGTAAAGCAAAGGACACAGTCATCAAAACAAAACGACTGCCTACCGATTGGGAATGAATCTTTACTAACCCTTTATCTGACAGAGCACTAATATCCAGTATATACAAAGAACTAAATAAGCTGAAAAGCAGCAAAACAAGTAATGCAATTAAAAAATGGAGAACAGAGCTAAACAGAGATTTCTTGACAGAGGAATATCGAATGGCAGAGAAACACTTAAAGAAATGCTCAATCTCATTAGCCATTAGGGAAATGCAAATCAAAAGGATCCTGAGATTTTACCTTACACACATCAGAATGGTCAAGATGAAAAATTCAAGGGACAACACATGCTGGAGAGGTTGTGGAGAAAGGGGAACCCTCCTCCATTGCTGGTGGGAATGTAAACTGGTACAACCACTCTGGAAATCAATCTGGCGCTTTCTAAGACAATTAGGAATAGTGCTTCCTCAAGATCCAGCTATACCACTGCTAGGCATATACCCAAAGTTTGCTCAAGTACACAAAATGGATACTTGCTCAACCATGTTTGTAGCAGCTTTATTTGTAATAGCCAGAACCTGGAAACAACCCAGATGTCCATCAACGGAGGAATGGGTACAGAAATTGTGGTATTTTTACACAATGGAATACTACTCAGCAATCAAAAAGGAGGAAATCATGAAATTTGCAGGCAAATGGTGGGATCTAGAAGAGATCATCCTGAGTGAAATATCCCAGAATGAGAAAGACAAACAGGGTATATACTCACTTATATAGACCTATAAGATATGATAAACATAATGAAATCTATACACCTAAAAATAAAATCAAGAGAGCATACATGGGGTAAGATGATCAATCCTTGTTTAGAAAGACAGATGGGATCTGCATTGAACGTATGACAGGAGTCTACTGAGCGCATCTGAAAGTCTCTAACTAGCAGTGTTTTCAAAGCAGATACAAAGACTCATGACCAAACCTTCGGCAGAGTACAGGGAATCATATGAAAGAAGGGGAGTTAGTATGATGGGAAAAGTATAGGAGCTTCACAAGGACCAAATATATCTGGGCGCAGGGTCTTTTCTGAGAGTGACATTCAACCAAGGACCATGTATGGATATAACCTAGAACCTCTGCTCAGATGTAGCCTGTGGTAGCTCAATAACCAATTGGTTTTCCATAGTGAGTGGAACAAGGACTATTTCTAACAGGAACTCAATGACTGGCTCTTTGACCTCCCTACCCCCAAAGGGAGGAGCAATCCTGTTAGGTCACAAAGGAGGGCTTCCCAGCCAGTCCTGAAGATACCTGATAAAATAGGGTCAGATGAATGGGGAGGAGGTCCCCCCCATCAGTGGACTTGGAAAGGGGCACGGTGGAGATGAGTGAGGGAGGGTGGGTTTGGGAGGGAATGAGGGAGCGGGACATGGCTGGGATACAGAGTTAATAAAATGTAACTGATAAGAAAAAAAGAAAATTAAAAAAAAAGAAAATGCTTACATGTGAAAAAAATATAAACATGATAAAAGCATGCTTATGATGCTAAATTCATTAACAAAATTCAATTATTTTTACATTTTTTGTATCATTGTGGTTTAAAACAATTCAGGATTTTATACCACATCTCTTTTCATGAACATCCATTTTCTGAGTTGTACAAAAATCTATGTAATTTATTTTCTTTTAGGCAATGTTTCAATATTTATAACTAATAATATCTAAATTTTCTATTTTAGAGTCTTACACAGAGACAGAAGACAGAAATAAAGGAGACAGACAGTAAAAATCAATCACCGTAGAATCTATCGAAAATGTTTTAATCTTTTTCAATAATATTCCCAATATTCTTTGAGAAGAGTTATTTGGGACTCTAAAGCCGTTAAGCATATCTATATATTAACAGCTTTGTTTAGAAGCTCTATTCTGGTACCAATATTATCAGAGAAAGTAGTCTCAAGACTTAGATGGCTGACTGGGATTTCTATGCAGTTTGGAGTGTAGGCTATGCTTGCACGATAACATTAAAATATTTACAAAATTTTGTTAATGATTTCTTGGTGTAAATTAACTGAGATAATGTTTTTCCTCCCAACTGATCTAAGAAACAATCTATGATTAACAAAACAAGCTATGTTCTTTGGAAATACAAAGAACATAGTGTTCTTTGTATACACCTGTTGGTGTATGTTGTGCCATGAATTAAGACATACTCATCTGTTTCTTTTCATAATATCAACACCTTCCATGATCCTGCTACCTTGAATGAACATCCTGATCTCCTCAAAGAAAGTTCCAAATGCAGCATCAGGGGAACCAGAGTACTGTAGCCTTATTTTTCTTCTTGGGATTCTCAGAGTATCCAAACTTACAAGTGCCTTTGTTCCTGATGTTTTTGGTCATATACACCATCACTGTTTTGGAAAATCTAGGTTTGATTTTGGTCATAAGGATCAATGCCAAACTCCACACTCCTATGTACTTTTTCCTCAGCCATTTATCTTTTGTTGATCTTTGTTACACCACCGTGATTGCACCGAAATTGTTAGACCTCCTGATAACAAAGGACAGATCTATGTCACTCAAAGGATGCATAATCTAGTTTTACTTTGGCTGTACTTGTGTGTTTACCCAAAGTTTCATTTTAGCAGTCATGGCCTATGATCGCTTTGTGGCCGTTTGTAACCCCCTGCTGTACACAGTGGCCATGCCTCATAGGCTCTGTGGTCTCCTGGTAACTGGAACGTACCTCTGGGGTGGACTGTGTGCCACCACACTCACTTATTTTCTTTTGGCACTATCTTACTGTAGATCTACCATCATTAACCACTTTTGCTGTGAGTACACGACTCTCTGCAGCCTGCTCGGATTCTTCCTTCAGCCAGATGGTATGCTTGTTAATTTATATGTTCAATGAGATAGGTAGTCTCCTGATCATCATTGTCTCCTATGTTGTCATCTTTATCACTGTTGTCAGGATTCCTATTAAAGGAGCACTACAAAAAACATTTTCTACCTGCGCCCCCCACCTGACTGCCATCTCCTTCTGCCATGGAATTATTCTCCTTCTATACTGTGTGCTCAGGTCGAAGAGCTCACTGCTGCTTGTTAAGATAGTCACTGTGTTTTACAGCATGGCCATCCCTATGCTCAATCCTCTTATTTACAGTTTAAGAAATAAGGATGTAAAGGAGACTGTGAGAAAGCTAATCCACTTAAAAATCCTTTCTCATTAATTATAAAAACATACCTAAAGTATTTCTATTAATTTCTTTATTCTTGAATTTCTTTTTTTATTTTTTTTTAAATTTATTTTTCTTTATTAATTACACTTTACTCACTTTGTATCCCTCCCGTGGTTCCCTCCCTCCTCCCATCCCAATTCCTCCCTTCCTCCACCCTCTGCCTGCATGTCCCTCCCCAAATCCACTGATAGGGGAGGACCCCTTTTCCTTCCTTCTGATCCTAGTCAATTAGATCTCATCAGGAGTGGCTTCCTTGTCTTCTTCTGTGGCTTGGTAATGCTGCTTCCCCCTCAGGGGGAGGTAATTAAAGAGCAGGCCAATCAGTTCATGTCAGAGACAGTCCCTGTTCCTATTACAATGGAACCCACTTGGATACTGAACTGCCATGGGCTACATCTGTGCAGGGGTCTTAGGTTATCTCCATGCATAGTCCTTGGTTGGAATAGCAGTCTCGAGAAAGATCCCTGTGCTCATATTTTTTTTGGTTCTGTTGCTCTCCTTATGGAGTTTCTGTCCTGTGCAGATCTTACTATTTCCCACTTTTTTCCTAAGATTCCCTGCACTCTGCTTAAATTTCTAATAATAAAATAATGAAATAAAAATAAAATATTTGGAAAATTGTTGGTATGAGGTGATATGTGTGTGTGACCGATAAAATATTTACAATAAATAACTTTATAGAGACTAGAAATTATGGTATTGCCTTAGAATGGAGATAGTTAAATCGTGGTCCTCTAATGATGTCCAAATTTTACTTCTGTTATATTTTGTATTTCTCTTTTCATTTTATTTTTCCTTTCCATTTCTTTTTCTTTGTATATATCCTTTCCTTTCTTGTCCCTTATATTCTCTTTCTTGTATGCATGTTTGTAATTGTGCATGAGTACCTAAACATTCATATATGAGTACATGTGAATGATAATTACCCTTTTCCTACCCAGCAAACAATAAAAAAGCATATTATATTATGCAGACTCCACAAACTTCATGTTTCCTGCCTTTGCTCACTAAGAAATCACTATATTGAGGCAGACCTAACTGCCTGGGGCCTGCAGCCACTGAGGCGGAGCCCCAAGCCCTTTATCCGCAAAGGCCAGCAGTACTGTGTCTTGGAGCCCCAGATTCGCGCGGCGGCTGCACCATCCTCCCAGGGCCCGAGTCTGCTAGACACCATACTAGCTCCGCAGGAGCGCCATCACAGACGGTACGGTCCGCCCAATCCCACAGTGACAGAGAATACGCTATATACTCACCAAAACCAGACAGAAACGCCATACAAGCTAGACACACCAGGCGCTGGGCCTCCGAAGCTTGGAGAGCACAGTGAAGAGACCCCAGGACTTCCCAGAAAGCATCTGGACTAGCAACCCAGTCTCCAGTTACAGCGGGACTTTCTAACCTGGCGGCTGAGCAGCACTGAGCTGGCGGGGCACATCAGCCCTCCAGTTTAAGACTAACCAGGGCCAAAACAGAGAACAGAAAGGCTGGTTACCCCGATTCCCACTGACGTGACCACCCTGAAATCTCCAGCTGCAGCAAGACCTCATAACCTGGCAGTGACAACAGCACGGAACTGGCGGAGCACATCAAAGAAGCAGGGCCAAACCAGAGAGCAGAGAGCCCAGATACGCCAATCTCTGCCAAGTGTCCTGCCTGTAAGTGAGTGAACCCTAGAGAATCTGCAGCTCCACTGATTCTGGGTCCTTCTAAAACAGAAGCCAGGCATCGAAACCCCTCCCACCCATATACCCACTTTGGGAAACAGAGGGGCACTTGGAACATTGAAGTTCCTGCTCTGTGGGTCTAATTGAGGAGTTAAGGCAGTTAATGCCAGAAATTGCGCTGCGATCATCACTAGCGCCTGCGACATATACATTGCAGAGCCCCTCCCACACACTCAAGGGTTCAACATTAGCCATCACTCTGTCCCTTGAGACACATGCCCACGCCCACTTACACACACACACACACATATACACACGCACGCACGCTTGCGTTTGCCTCTGTTTGCGCCTGCGTACTTTCCTCCCACAGGTACAGCTAGTCCTCAGCACACACTAAGGACACGGGACCTCTCTCAACTTCCTGAAGAATTCTCCAGACTCGAGAGAGAGACAGTACCAGTCTGATTGGCAGAATCCAAAAAACAAACAGGGAAGGTCTCAGATAAGCCAATGGCCAGGGGTAGGCGAAAGAACACTTCCAACATAAATCAGGACATCATGACTTCACCAGCAAACCCCAAAATCGATGGATACTCCAATTCATCAGAAGCACAGGAAAATGACCTTAAAGCCATGCTTGCTCAATTATTTGAGGCTCATAAGGAGAAAATGAACAAATCTTTCAAAGAGTTGGCCAGTCAATTGGAGATAAAGAAAGAAGAAATAGACAAAACCCTTAAAGAAACACAGGCAAACATAGCCAAACAAATAGAGGCACAAGTAGAGAAAAAATTAGTGGCATACAAAAAGGAAATGAACAAAGAAATAGAGTCCATCGTAGAGAGACAGGAATCCAAATTCAAACATATGGAAGAAATGGTGCAAGGCATGAAAACAGAATTAGAATCAATAAAGAAAACACAAAATGAGAAAACTCTTGAGCTGGAGAACTTGGAGAAAAGATCAGGAACCACAAAAGTAAGCATCACCAACAGAATACAAGACATGGAAGAGAGAATCTCTGGAGCTGAAGACACACTTGCAGAAATTGATACTTCTCTCAAAGAAAAAGTAAAATCAGAAAAATTTCAATCACAAAATATCCAAGAAATCAAGGATGCTATGAAAAGACAAAATCTAAGAATAATAGGAATTGATGAAAAAGAAGACTCCAGGCTCCAAGGTCCAGAAAATATTTTCAAAAAAATCATAGAAGAAAATTTTCCCAACTTAAAAAAAGAGATGTCCATAAATATACAAGAGGCCTACAGAACACCAAATAGACTAGACCAGAAAAGAAACACATCACGTCACATCATAGTCAAAACACTAAATCTACAGAACAAAGAAAAGATATTAAAAGCAGCAAGGGAAAAAGGCCAAGTAACATATGAAGGTAGACCTATCAGAATCACACCAGATTTCTCATCAGAAACTATGAAAGCCAGAAGGGCCTGGGCAAGCATCATGGAGACTCTAAGAGATCACAAATGTCAACCCAGACTACTATACCCTGCAAAGCTTTCAATCAACATAGATGGAGAAAACAAAATATTCCATGACAAAACTAAATTTACACAGTATCTATACAGCAAACCAACCCTACAGAAGATACTAGAAGGAAAACTCCAATCCAACGAAAACGAATTCACCCAAGAAAACATGGCATACAGATAATATCCCAACAAAAAATGAAAAGAAAACAAGCAATGAAACAAGGTAAGATCATCGACTCCATTTCAAAAGGAACTAACATGCATTGGTCAATATTATCTATCAATATTAATGGACTCAACTCACCAATAAAAAGACACAGGCTAACAGAATGGTTACGGAAACAGGACCCAACATTCTGTTGCATCCAAGAAACACACCTATGCAACAAAGATAAACACTACCTCAGAGTAAAGGGCTAGAAAAATGTTTTTCAAGCAAATGGTTCCAGAAAACAAGCTGGAGTAGCCATCCTAATATCTAATAAAATAGACTTTCATCCGAAGTTAATCAAAAAAGATAAGGAGGGCCACTATATTCTCATCAAAGGAAAAATCCAACAAGAGGACATCACAATTTTGAATATCTATGCCCCAAATACAAGAGCACCTACATTCGTAAATGAAACAATATTAAAGCTTAAACCATGCATTGATCCTAATAAATTAATAGTGGGAGACTTCAACACCCCACTCTCATCAAGGGACAGATCAACCAGACAGACACCAAATAGGGAAATAAAAGCACTCACAGAATCCCTAAATCAAATGGACCTAATAGACGTCTACAGATCTTTTCACCCAAACTCAAAAGAGTACACCTTCTTTTCAGCACCACATGGAACCTTCTCCAAAATAGACCAGATAGTTGGTCACAAAGCAAGCCTCAACAGATACAAAAGGATTGAAATAATCCCTTGTATACTATCTGACCACCATGGACTAAAGCTGGACATCAACAACAACAGAAACAACAAAAAGCCGACACGCACATGGAAACTGAACAACTTACTACTCAATGACAGCTGGGTCAAGGAAGAAATAAAGAAAGAAATTAAAGACTTTCTAGAATTCAATGAAAATGAAGGCACAACATATCCAAATTTATGGGACACATTGAAAGCAGTGCTCAGAGGAAAATTTATAGCACTAAGTGCCTACAAGAAGAAATCCGTAACATCACATACAAACAACTTAATGGCCCAACTGAAAAACCTAGAAAAAATAGAAGCAGATACACCCAAGAGGAGCAGAAGGCTGGAAATAATCAAAGTAAGGGCAGAAATCAATCAATTAGAAACAAATAAAATCATCCAAACAATCAATGAAACAAAAAGCTGGTTCTTTGAGAAAATCAACAAGATAGACAAACCCTTAGCCAAACTAACTAAAAAGCAGAAAGAAACCATACAAATCAGCAAAATCAGAAAGGAAAATGGGGACATAACTACAGACACTGAGGAAATCCAAACGATTATTAGGTCATACTACAAAAGCCTATATGGCACAAAATTTGAAAATCTAAATGAAATGGATAACTTTCTTGACAGATTCCATCTACCAAAATTAAGTCAAGATCAGGTAGAAAGACTGAATAGCCCTATATCTCCCAAGGAAATTGAAGCAGTCATTAACAGTCTCCCCTCCAAAAAAAGCCCTGGACCAGATGGCTTCAGCGCAGAATTCTACAAGACCTTCAAAGAAGTACTAACACCAATTCTCCTCAAAATATTCCACAAAATAGAAATAGAAGGAAAACTACCAAACTCATTCTATGAAGCCATAGTCACTTTGATACCTAAACCACACAAAGATCCAACAAAAAAAGAGAACTTCAGACCTATCTCTCTTATGAAAATTGATGCAAAAATACTCAATAAAATACTTGCAAACAGAATCCAAGAACACATCAAAGATATCATCCACCATGACCAAGTAGGCTTCATCCCAGGAATTCAAGGGTGGTTCAACATACGGAAATCCATCAATGTAATCCACCACATAAACAAAATGAAGGAGAAAAACCACATGATCATCTCCTTAGATGCTGAAAAAGCATTTGACAAAGTCTAACACCCATTTATGTTTAAAGTCTTGGAGAGATCAGGGATACAAGGCACATACCTAAGGATAGTAAAGGCAATATACAGCAAGCCTATAGTCAACATCAAACTCAATGGAGAGAAACTTAAATCAATCCCACTGAAATCAGGGACAAGACAAGGCTGCCCACTCTCTCCATATCTCTTTAACATTGTACTTGAAGTCCTAGCCAGAGCAATAAGACAACTAAAGGAGATCAAGGGGATACAAATCGGAAAGGAAGAGGTCAAAGTGTCACTATTTGCAGATGATATGATAGTATACATGAACGACCCCAAAGATTCAACCAGAGAACTCCTTCAGCTGATAAACACCTTCAGCAAAGTGGCAGGATACAAAATCAACTCAAAAAAATCAGAAGCCCTCTTGTATACCAAAGACAAAAAGGCTGAGAAAGAAATTAGGGAAACAACACCCTTCACAATAGCCACTAATAACATAAAGTACCTTGGGGTGACTCTAACCAAGCAAGTGAAAGACCTGTTTGAGAAAAACTACAAGTCTTTGAAGAAAGAAATTGAAGAAGATCTCAGAAGATGGAAAGATCTCCCGTGCTCATGGATTGGTAGGATTAACATTGTGAAAATGGCCATCCTGCCAAAAGCAATCTACAGATTCAATGCAATTCCCATCAAAATACCAACTCAATTCTTTACAGACCTTGAAAAAAAGATTCTCAGCTTCATATGGAGAAACAAAACACCCAGAATCTCCAAAATGATCCTGTACAACAACAGATCATCTGGAGGTATCTCCATTCCCGATCTCAAGCTGTACTACAGGGCAACAGTAATAAAAACTGCATGGTATTGGCATAGAAACAGAAAGGAGGATCAATGGAATCGCATAGAAGACCCAGAAATAAACCCACACACCTATGAATACTCAATATTTGACAAAGAAGCCAAATCCATTCAATGGAAAAAAGACAGCATCTTCAACAAATGGTGCTGGACCAACTGGATGTCTACATGCAGAAAAATGAAAAGAGATCCATATTTATCACGCTGCACAAAACTAAAGTCCAAGTGGATCAAGGACCTCAACATAAAACCAGATAATCTAAATCAGTTGGAAAAAAAAGTGGGAAACAGCCTAGAACTCATTGGCACAGGAGACAACTTCCTGAACAGAACACCAACAGCACAGGCTCTAAGAGCAACAATCAATAAATGGGACCTCATGAAACTGAAAAGCTTCTGTAAAGCAAAAGACACTGTCATCAAAACAAATAGACAGCCTACAGATTGGGAAAGAATCTTCACCAACCCTTTATCTGACAGAGGGCTAATATCCAGTATATATAAAGAACTAAAGAAGCAGAAAAGCAACAAACCAAGTAATCCAATTAAAAAATGGGGAACAGAGCTAAACAGAGAATTCTCGAAAGAGGAACATCGAATGGCAGAGAAACACTTAAAGAAATGCTCAACCTCATTAGCCATTAGGGAAATGCAAATCAAAACAACCCTGAGATTTCACCTTACACCCATCAGAATGGCCAAGATGAAAAACTCAAGTGATAGCACATGCTGGAGAGGTTGTGGAGAAAAGGGAACCCTCCTCCATTGCTGGTGGGAATGTAAACTGGTTCAACCACTTTGGAAGTCAATCTGGCGCTTTCTCAGACAACTAGGAGTAGTGCTTCCTCAAGACCCAGCTATACCACTCCTAGGTATATACCCAAAATTTGCTCAAGTACACAAGGACATTTGTTCAACCATGTTCATAGCAGCTTTATTTGTAATAGCCAGAACTTGGAAACAACCCAGATGTCCATCAACGGAGGAATGGATACAGATATTGTGGTATTTTTACACAATGGAATACTACTCAGCAATCAAAAAGGAGGAAATCATGAAATTTACAGGCAAGTGGTGGGATCTAGAAAAGATCATTCTGAGTGAAGTATCCCAGAAGGAGAAAGACAAACTTGGTATATACTCGCTTATATAGACCTACAAGATATGATAAACATAATGAAATCTACACACCTAAAGAAGATAATCAAGAAAGTGGACACAGGCGAAGGTGATTAATCCTCATTTAGAAAGACAAATGGGATGTGCATTGAACTTATGACAGGAGTTTACCACAAAAGGCATCTGAAAGACTCTACCTAGCAGTGTTTCAAAGCAGACTCATAACCAAACCCTCGGCAGAGTGCAGGGAATCATATGAAAGAAGGGAAGTTAGTATGATATGGAAAGGATAGGAGCTCTACAAGGACCAAACATATCTGGGCACAGGGTCTTTTCTCAGACTGACACTCAACTAAGGACCATCTATGGATATAACCTAGAACTTCTGCTCGGATGTGGCCCGTGGTAGCTCAGTAACCAAGTAGTTTTCCAAAGTAAGGGGAACACTGACTATTTCTAACAGGATCTCAAGGGCAGGCTGTTTGACCCCCCCCCCCCTGGGAGGAGCAGTCTGTTAGGCCACAGAGGAGGACTTTGCAGCCAGCCCTGAAGATACCTGATAAAACAGGGTCAGATGAAAGGGGAGGAGGTCCTCCCCTATCAGTGGACTTGGAAAGGGGCAGGGAGGAGACCAGGGAGGGAGTGTGGGGTTGGGGAGGGAACGAGGGAGCGGGATACAGCTGGACACAGAGTTAACAAAATGTAACTAAAAAGAAAAAAATAATAATTAAAAAAACAAGAAATCACTATATTGAATGAATTATAATGTTCATAACTTTCTTTTCAACCACAGTATCTAACTGAAGGTTCTGAGATCATAAAATTTACTTTTGCCTACACATCTGAAACTTATACATTTAAAAATTTAAAGTTTAGAACTTACTAACACTAGCTAAAACGTTAATAATTTTGTTCAGAGAAGTATTTATATTGTCATTTAAATCATGCTTAGTTTTTAATATATGCTTTTAAATATATTGCTTATCTGTGCTATATCTGCCTTATCCTATTTCCTTTTTGATTTCTTTTCTCTACTGTTATTACTCACAAACTACCAGAAAATCAAATTTTGAGAATGGAGCCATTCCCTTCACAGGATTCATCAGGCTTTTTTTCTTTGCATGTATCTTATTTAAGAACATTTTATCTTTAATTATTAAGCACATTTCAGAGTGTGGTCTTATGGAAGAATACTCAACTTCAAAGTAATAGATTTTTGAATAGCCAGCTAAGTTGGAGTTAAACTCACTGTTGTTTTTTAGTATTAGTCTGTCAATCATTTTAGAAATCTTGGAAATTCTGCATAATATTCTTGAAAATGAATGAATAAACAAATCACACAAACATGACAACAAATGGCATCATAGGATTTTACTGATCACGTTCCTGACTGTAGCCTTGAAGTCTCCATTCCTGAGACTATATATCAGCACATTTCAGAGTGTGGTCTTATGCACTTGGATTCAGTGCCCATGAAAGTCAGAAGTCTGTGCTGAAATCTTTGGAAATTAAGTTACAATCAGTTGTGGACTGACAAATATGGGTGCTAGGACACGAACTCACATCTTCTGTAAAAGCATTATGTGTTCTGCATACTGAGTATATTTCTGCTACTAGATGCAACCAGGTTGGCAAAATTGGGCTATGGCTAATTTGCTATGATCCATAATTATCTTTTAAAAAAACCTTTTACTCTTCAGAAGACTTCCTCTGTTTTGGTGACCATGTTACACCCTTGAGCTACCATTGACTTTTTGTTAATTTTTTTATATTAATCATAGTTTATTTACTTTGTATGCCAGCTATAGCCCCCTCCCTCATTCAATCCTTCCCACTCTTCCTCCCTCATCTCCTCCCTGTCCTTCTCTAAGTCTACTGATAAAGGAGGTCTTCCTTCCCTTTCTTTTGACCCTAACTTATCAGGTCTATTCAGGACTGGCTGCAATGTCCTCCTCTGTGGCTTAGCAAGGCTGCTCCTCCCTGGGGTTGGGGGAAGTCAAAGAGCCGGTCATTGAGTTTATGTCAGACAGCCCCTTTTCCTCTTAATAGGGAAACCCACTTGGATACTGAGCTGCCCTGGGCTATATCCTAGCAGGGGTTCTAGCTTATATCCATGCATGGTCCTTGGTTGGAGAAACAGTATCACAAAAGACCCCTGTGCCCAGATATATTTGGTCCTTGTGGAGCTCCTTTCCTCTCCAGGTCATACTAACGCCCTCTTCTTTCATATAATTTCCTGCACTCTGTCCAAGGTTTGGTTATGAGGTCCTCTGTAGTAGGCTTCTGTTCTGCTACTTGTTTTCTCCTGCTTCCAATCTCCATCCCTTTTGCCTTTCTAAGTGAAGATTGATCATCTTACCTATCTTACCCCAGGTCTTCTTTCTTATTTATCTTCTTCAGGTGTAGAGATTTTAGTATGTTTATCCTATCTTATAGGTCTAGTATCCACTTAGAAGTGAGTATATATCATGTGTGTCTTTCTGCTTCTGGGATAACTCAGAATGATCTTTTCTAGATCCCACCATTTGCCTGCAAATATCATGATGTTCTTGTTTTTAATTGTTGAGTAGTATTTTTTTGTTCAAAATATTATTTTATTTAAATGTATACAGTCCTTGGCTGAGCATTTGGCTAAATGTATATCATGTATGATTTACAGACTTCCACATATGAATAAGCAATGTAGCCATATAGGTAAAGTGCACAATTTGGTGATATATTGATGTTTATTTTTAAACAATTAGAACGCTTTGGTTGCATAAGTTTGTTATTAATGATTACTAATAAGGGAAACTACAATATTTATTTTGGATATAAGTTAAAATTATAAAGAAGAAAAGACTATAGTTTGCAATTGATAATAGAATTAACATTGCAGTGCACTGAATTTTAACAAGACTTCAAAATCCCAAAATATATCAGTCATGATTAGCAAGCAATAGTAGAAAAGATATATAATTTAGTTGGGACAATTAAACAGCCTACTAATTATGAAAAAAAATTCAACATATTTCTTGTATGTATATATTCATTTTCTAATGACTAAAAACAGAATTTTATTTCATCATTAATGTATGCTAACTTAAAAATTGTGCATGTTGACTTTCTGTTCAAAATGTTTATTTGAACAGAAAGGTCATTGTTGTTTTGCTTATTTTATGGAAGAATACTCAACTTCAAAGTAATAGATTTTTGAATAGCCAGCTAAGTTGGAGTTAAACTCACTGTTGTTTTTTAGTATTAGTCTGTCAATCATTTTAGAAATCTTGGAAATTCTGCATAATATTCTTGAAAATGAATGAATAAACAAATCACACAAACATGACAACAAATGGCATCATAGGATTTTACTGATCACGTTCCTGACTGTAGCCTTGAAGTCTCCATTCCTGAGACTATATATCAGGGGATTTAACATAGGGATGAAGACTGTATAGAACACTGAGGCCACCTTGACCATGAGCCATGAGCTCTTGGTGTTAGGTGAACAGTAAAGAAAAAGGATGGTTCCATGAAAAATAATAATAGCGGTCAGGTGGGAGGCACATGTAGAGAAGGCTTTACTACAGCCCCCAATGGAAGTCATCTTCACGACAGTGATGACAATGAAAACATAGGAAGTAAGAATAATGACCAGGCTGCTTATTTCATTAAATGTAGCACAGAAAAAAGCAATCTTCTTGCTAATATAAGGGTCAGAGTGGGATACAGCCTCAATAGCAGCATGCTCACACACAAAATTATTTATGATACTAACTCCTTGAAAGGATAATCTCAGCAAAAAGTGTCAGGGAACAGATTAGACCCCAAGAGTATGATGCACCCACTAAAACGGAGCACAGCTTAGGGGACATCACAGTACTGTAGGCAGAGGATTACACACTGCCACAAACTGGTCATAGGCCATCACTACTAACATGTAAGTTTCCGTCACCACAAATGTACATGCAAAGAAGAACTGCATGATGCATCCTGAGAAGGAGATGGTTCTATCTTCCAAAATCAAGTTTTCTAAGAGTTTGGGTGTTACAACAGTTGAGTAACAGAAATGCACAAAGGACAGGTGACTAAGGAAAAAGTACATGGGAGTACTACAGAGCTTTGTATTGACCCTGATGACGGCAATCATGCCCAGGTTTCCCAGCATAGTGATTGCGTATATGGTCAGGAACAGGAGGAACAGAGGCACCTGGAGGTCTGGGTATTCAGAAAAGCCCACGAGAATAAAGGTCACCGAAGAAGTCTGGTTTTCCTGATCCTGGGTTAAAAATAGAAAAATTGAAACAGAAAAGCAATCAAATAAGACAGCCTGGAAAAACATTTGGAATTTTAATGATTATTCATAAAGAGCCACATAGAAATGTATTTCACTGTTTATATTAAATTAAATTCCAAACACCAATTGACAGAGTATAATATAAGTTCTTTTTCCTATAAATTTTACAAATGTGTACTCCAGAATAAAATAACAATTCACAAGATCAGAGGTGAATTACATAGACACAGGATAAAATCTCACTATGAAGTCATAGAATATGCTGTAGCAGGTGTACTGTAAATTCGTGGTGTATCGAGACACATCTTAGTTAAACAAAACAGCAACCACAGTGAAACCTCAGATCATTTAATTTCTTACGTATTTAAACAAATCCCAATTATGTAAAAAATAGAATGGGTTATTTCTATATGTGCTATGTTCTTCCAAAAATGTTGCAATTACTCTTTTTTACTATCTATTCCTTAGAAGTACATTATAAGTACTTACTGACCCTAACATAATACACAGCATAAAATTAACACAATTTTACATAAGATAATAGTAACATGTCTGTGTGCCAAAATTAAAAACCTTACTGTTTTCTATATTTTGATTTCATTCTTTAAGATAATATTAGACTTGTGTCCTTCATATGAAAATATCATTGGCATATATGTGTAGTTTTCTTTCAACTATTTGGATTTCATTGATTCTATCTACAAGATTTATTATATGCTGAATACATTTACATATTTCACACAGATTATATTGAGCTAAAATTTTATATCTAAATAGAATGTTTTATATCTAAATAGAATGTTTTGGGTAGAAGTTTTAACCTCTACCCAAATCTGTATTCTTTCTCTGACCCTCTTCTTAAAAAAATTGAGCAACTTAGGGTTGAAAGAGAAATCTTTTCCACCAATAACAAACATGGTTTCAACAAGTTCTGACACATCTTTTCAACATATACTTTTGGATCCACTTATTGTAGTCTGTGTTCATTTTAATGAACTTGAGGCTAAAATTTAAAGTCACCCATTTGGTTCAGGAAGTGTCTGTCATCTGTGTCCATTTGTTTGGTGGCTGGTGTGCTGTGTCCATGTTATGCGTGTGTATCTGTAAAGAGGAAATTCATTTCTGGTTTTCTGGTGAGAGCCATTTTGATTTTCTCATTACATTTTCTGTATTTGCTCAATAGCGTATTGAGTATTTTAGAAACTCAGAATTATCAAAAATTATTCATATCCTCAGTTTTTGTTTTGAGAATTAATATGAGGTGAGATATAAATAGAAATAAGTATAGCACACGTGTCATGTAATTGATTAAAACTAAAGTGATTGTATATACAAAGAAGAAATATGTCATTACATATTGTACATTTTGTACAATATTGTATTTTGTACATATTGTACATTTACAAGCAAAAATGCTCCAAAAGTATTCATTACATACTAACAAACACAGTGATGTACATCACGACAAATCCATTAGGTAACAGGACTCTGTGGTTATAGAGACATTAGAGTCACACATAGATTTTAATGCCTGAGAAGATTACAGACATACATCATTTTTCTTCTAAAATAAAAAATAAATAAGAGTTGAATAAACTCACCACAAAGCAGAGAATTTTGATGTATTCATTTGAGACTCTTTATAAAACTAATAGGCTCTATAGTACCTCTGCTATTAATTCAATTTATTTTAAAAATATAATTCAAAATGTGAAAAAATACAGGTTTTACTGCATATGTCAAATACTGTGTTAGAAAAAATACTTCTATCACAAAACCTTTACAAAAATATTCTCAGTATTAATTGAGAAAGGAAGAGATAATAAAAAGGAGAATTCCAACACCAAACTGTGGCTTACATTTATGTCACAGACCCCTTGGGGATGTGAACCCTAGAAAAATCTAACTGAAGAATTGCCTTGGAGGCACAAATCAAATAATTAGATGAAACAAAACCCCATGTGATATTTCGTTTGTGGTTTTTATCTAAAGTTAGTAAAATTTTCAGTCATTTTTTATTTTAACTTTTATTAATTACACTTTATTCACTTTGTATCCCCCATAAACCCTTCCCTTCTCCCCTCCTGATTCCCCTTCCCTTCCCCTTCTCCCCCACCTCCCCAAGTCCACTGATAGGAGAGGTCTTCCTACCCTTCCTTCTGATTCTAGTCTATCAGATCTCATCAAGAGTGGCTGCATTGTCATCTTCTGTGGCCTGGTAAGGCTGCTCCCCTCTCAGGGGGAGATGATCAAAGAGCAGGCCAATTAGATTAAGTAGAGGCAGTCCCTCTTCCCATTACTATGGAACCCACTTGGACACTGAACTGCCATAGGCTACATCTGTGCAGGGGTTCTAGGTTATCTCCATGCATGGTACTTGGTTGGAGTACGAGTCTCAACTTATGGCCCAACAATTGGCCATAAGTTTCAGTATCTGCTTTGATAGTCTGCAGGGCTTTCAGAGTCTTTTCAGAGGCCCTCTGTGGCAAGTTCCTAACCTGTTTCCTGTTTTCTTCTTCTTCTAATGTCCATCTTCATTGCCTTTCTGGATGGGGATTGAGCATTTTAGCCAGAGTCTTCCCTCATGATTAGTTTTTTTAGGTGTACAGATTTTAGTGGGTTTATCCTATATTATATTTCCATATGAGTGAGTATATACCATGTGTGTCTTTCTGCTTCTGGGATAGCTCACTCAGGATGATCCTTTCCAGTTTCCACCATTTACCTGCAAATTTCATGATTTCCTTGTTTTTCATTACGGAGTAATATTCCATTGTGTAGATGTACAATTTCTGTATCCATTCTTGAGTTGAGTAGCATCTTGGTTGTTTCCATCTTCTGGATATTACAAATAAAACTGCTACAAACATGGTTGAGCAAATGTCCTTATTGTGCACTTGAGCCTCTTTTGTACATATGCCTAGGAGTGGTATAGCTGGATCTTGAGGAAGTGCTATTCCTAGTTGTTCAGAGTCAATTTTAATGCATAGTATCTTATGAAATATTTTATAAGATACCAATATTCTTTAAACTTAAATACATACATATATCTATAAAACCCCTGTAAAATATTGCATAAACTGAGGACTAACTTTCGTGGTACCAGAATAGAAGATACAATGCAAGTTTCCAAAGGAGGGGAGAAAACAGCAGTTCTCTCTAGCAAAGCCCCCATGAACCACAACAATGACCAACATAGCACGAGAACTTTAAGAGTATAGTAATGCCATGCATACATTCATGGTAAACAATAGCTCTCTAATTAGTTTTAAACCCATTCAGCAAGTGGGAAATCATTTCTAGTACTGGAAACTTAGATAACTACTCAATGCTAGTGAAGTCATGGATCATCTACAATACCACTTTAAAAGTAACATAACCCTAATGGAATCCTACTCAGCTATTACAAACAATAAAATGGTGAAATTTGCAGGAAAATGGACGGAACTAGAAAAGATCATCCTGAGTGAGGTTTTCCAGGGGCAAAAAGACATGAATGATTTATACTCACTTGTAAGTGGGTATTGGCCATACTATGAAGGATAAACATACTAAAATCTGTACAACTACAGAAGGTAACCCACAAAGAGGACCCTAGGGAAGATGCTGAACCCTCATTCAGAAGGAAAAACAGTATAGACACAGGAAGTGATAGAAGAAATAGAACAGGACTGGAGCCTACCACAGATGTCCTCTAAAAGACTCCACCCAGGAGGGGATCAGAGCAGATACAGATACGTGCAGCCAAACTTTGGACAGTGCACAGGAAGTCTTATGGAATATATAAAAAGACCCAGAGGTGACACGAGCCACACAAGGAGACCAACAAAGCCAAAAAAACAAACAAACAAACAAACAAAAAAACAAACAAAAACCCCAGCAGGGCTCAGGGAGGACTCCAGAAACTGATGCATCAACCAAAGACCATACATAGAGAGGACCTGTTCAGATGTAAGCCAAAGACAACTCAGTCTCCATGCGGGCTCCTTGGTAAGAGGAGAAGAGACGGTCTCTGGCATAAACTTGGTTGCCTGCTCCTTGATCACTTCTCCGTGGTGGGGCAACTTAGCCAAACCACAGAGAAAGAGGAAAATAAAAGTCTTTTCAAAACTTTTATTTTTCTCATTTTAAATATAACATAGTATAGAGTCACACATAGTGATACACAGCTTTAATTCCAGCACTTAGGAGGCCAACCTAGGCAGATGTCTGTGTGTTCAAGGCCAGCATGGTTTACAAAGTAAATTCTGTGACAACCAAGGCTATTATACAAAGAACTCCTGTCTCAAAGACCCCTCCCTCAAAAGAAAAAGACTTTTACATTCTGTTAATGCTGTTGTGGTTTGACATTAAACAATGCTGAATATACAATAAAGTGAGAGCTCATGTGTTTGTATTTAGGACAGTATTTCAACTAAATGAAACAACCAATTAGTAACTACAAATCATTCTACCACATTCTTTTTTTTTTCTACAACATTCTTATTGTGAGAGTTGGTGCCAGGAAAAAAAAATTCAGAGAAGAGGGGAGTAGGATGGAAGAAGGGAGGAAATTTAGGGGAAGCCAAATGGAAAAAGAGGTCAGAGTGTTTTGTGTATTATTGGAAAAGATGTAAAGATGTGATATGCCTATGGAAACATGCCTGGTGGTTCATCATGTAATTAATGTGAACATTCCACATGTCCTGGCAGCTCCACCTCTAGTGTGTACCGGATTAATTAATACCAGAATCACATATTTTAAATATCATCTTTACTCACAATAGGCAAATGATAGAACCAAACTGGGTAGCCATCAACAGATAAGCATCGGTCAACATGGATGATCTATGTGGGCATTAAAATAAATGAAACCAGCAACGCAGAGAATGCATGCTGTATAGTTCCAAGCATGTGTGGTATTTATCAGAGTCAAGTTCATAGATACAGAAGTGGGACACCGTTTATCAGACAGTGGATCTGGGGAGGCATCGTGCAGTATGTGCATGGCTTCTTTTGGATGTTTAAATGTCCTGGAGACAGTGAATACAGCAACACAACTCGGTGAACACATTTGCTGACAACAAACTGTCTACTCTCAAATGTTCATGTGATCAATCTCTGTGCAGGGTATTTTAAATTGAGATATTAAGAAAGTAATAAAACACAATGACAATGAAATAAAAAAAATATGTAGGTTCTTAATAATTACCTCTGAGTGAGCGTGAGATGAATTTAACTTAAGTCCTTAAGACAAAATTAAAGTATCTATTTCTGACAAGGATGAGGCTAATCTTATGAGCAAACTCTTAGAATTGTGCCCTAAACTAGTACATATTTTAATCATTTGTTTGAACTCATAATGACTCTAGTGTTATATGTGATGATTGGAAAACTGATATCATTTACAGGAAGGAGAGCTGACTGGACAGGGGATCTTCCCAGCTCATGTTCCTTAGATAAATGACATTGGACATAGTGTCTAAGTCACAGCTGATGATAGTACTCATTTTTCTGATGTTTGAAGGAGTGGAATTAAAATTTGCACTAATTTGCAATTGACAGAGCATGGCAAAGGGATCTATAATAGATAAATATAGTCTAGGAGTAAGAGACTTTTGTATACATGACCTACACTTAAATATTTACATGAATTTTTAAGTCTAATGCCTTTTGTTTTACACTTTACATCATATATATAATATTATATATACTTATAATATATTTATAAATCAATGAAAACATTAATATTTTGCAGTGAGTAGTATTACTCTCTAATGGATAGATTTCATTTTATGTATTCTAATCTTAATACAAACCTCTTCAGAAGTGCTGCAAGGACTTTGGTATTGCTTACAAACAAACTCCACTAGGTGGCGGAATGACGCCATACCTTCAATCAGCAAGCCACACTGTACTGTTTTAAGAACAGACATCCCCAGTATACAATTTCCCATCCAATCTCATGGGAGCCACTCTAATTAAACTCAGTGGGCCACACATGAAAAGAAACATACGAGGGTAGGGGGGGCTTGTTGAGAAGAATGAGTTCAGTGGGAGAATGATGGAAGACAGAAGATGGAAATGAGTGACAGTGACTAAAACCCATTATATGCTGTACAAAACTGTCAAGGGATGAAAAATAAAAAGGCAAATGTGTTTATGTTTACGCATTCACATGGAGAAGAATGGAGAGCAGCTGTAAACAGACATTTGTGTAAAGGCAAGAATAGTTAAGTAACTATATATAATATATGCTTGAAGGGTGCCTGGGGAGAGGTAAGAAAAGTACGTGTTTTACTATATGCCATTTATACTGATAGATTAATATGCATGTGTTGATCATTTTCTTAAAATTGGTAAATATTTTAAACATATCAATGACAACTGAATAAAAGGAAAACTAAACCAAACGCCATTGGAAAAAAAAAAAAAGAACAGACATATAGTGAATAAAGTATAATTAATAATAAAAAGAACATACGTATAGACCACAGCATCATTTATGTTTTCATTATAGCTTGATTATCCATTCCACTGCTATCTCAATTAATGGATGATAAACAAATCTTCAGGGGAATAAAAGACATGACTGGATTCAAATATTCATATACATCATTTTTTTCCTACCTTTGTTTATTTTGACTAGATATATTTTGAGTCCTTGTAACTTAAAACTATTACTACTTTTAAGAAGAAAAGATATAGTTGCCTATACTTGCTAAATTTCATGTCAGTATAAAACACATCAGTGTACTATACACATGAGCAATCCCTCAAAAAAGATTCCCTCAAGGTAAACAAACAAACAAACAAAAACACTTCAAATAGCAGAGGTCTCTAAAAGTATTTTAGTCCTAGTAGAGAAAATATGCATAATTTTTAAAGTTCTTTCAGGTTAATCACTAAGATGAATGAGATAACAATTTCTACATATCTTTTAAAAAATTCGAGTTATGAATGGCCTTTAAAAATACAGAATACTGAAGGAATCCAAGATAGCAGCACACGCCATATCTGAAGGACACAGGATCTGAAACTCCGAAATTGGTGAGTGGAGGGGCAGCTGAAGCCAGAACATCTACACTGAGGCTTCATGAGCAAGAGGGGACAACCCTTGAGCTGAGACCATTTGGATTCAGGTCACCCATGGAGTTCTTCAGGGACTGAGAATGGTGAATATTCAATCCCTCTGCACTTCCCCTTGCCCAAAACACAAGCCTCAGTGCTGAGTGACTGAGACAGCAGAGGGAGACCTCCCAGGTCTGCAGTGGCGGTGAGCAGCAGTATGGGCCTCCCAGGTCTGCAGTGGCGGTGAGCAGCAGTATGGGCCTCCCAGTGGACAGCTGTACCTGCCTCCCAGGTCTGCTGCAGCAGTGGGCTTCTGTACAGGTCTCCCAGATTTCCAGGTGGTTGTATGGGCCTCTGAGGGCCTCCCAGCTGGCAGCTGTACAGGCCCCCCAGGTCTGCTGAGGCAACGGGGTAATGGCTAGCCCTAGCAGGAACATCCATGCTCTTTGACTGAGTCTGCAAAGGTGGCTAACAGAAGTATGGGTTTCCCTGCCCAGGAGACAAATAGTGGTCACAAATGAGCTGGTGGATATCCTACACCCTCATTTGCCCGTGGGCTCAAATCTGAGAGAAGAGAACAGGGGGAACCCCTATGTTATCTGATTAGGCCTGTTATCAAGTGAGTGTGCCTTCAAGTGAGTGCATGCAGAGCCCCAGATCCAGGGTCCCTCTATGCTAGCAGCCAGACATCAGATCCCTCCCACCCACACCCACACTGTGGGCAACATAGGGATCATTGGGATACCATTCTCAACACTGAAGCCCCTGTTCTGTGGGTCACCCAGTGGAGTCCAGGCAAACAATTCCTGGAGGTGGACAGATCTGAATACCAGGAGGAGAGTACATCAGGCCAGTAGGCCACTGATGTATTCAGGGCACCTTCACATGCACATTGCTCCAGCAAACAGCACCAGCAGCTATACCCACCTGTGCTTAAGCCCCACCCATCCAGGCATCTACATGCTCTAGCACCCTTTCCTTCAAGGCTCCCTGCCAAACATAGGCTCTCGATTTCAATTATGTGCCTGTAGCCTATCTCCCTTAGCTATAGCTGAAACACCAATGTTAACTTTCAAACCAGTGGACCTCTCTCATCTTCCTGAAGAATACTCCAGACACCAGAGATAGATGGACCAGTCTAAAGTACAGATACAGTAAGAAATATAAAATGGCTAGAGGTTGGTATAAGAACACACCCAGCAAAAATCAGGACATCACGGCTTTACCAGCAAACCCCAAAATCAGTGGATAATTTAATTCATCAGAAACACAGTAAAATGATTCTAAAGTTATGCTTATCCAGTTACTAGAGGCACATAAAGAGAAAATGAACAAAGCTCTCAAAGAAATGCGGGTAAATACAACCAAACAAATAGAGGCACAAGTAGAGGCACAAGTAGTGGCATATATAGAAAAAATGACAATATAAATAAATAAATAAATAAATAAATAAATAAATAAATAAATAAATAGATAGATAGATAAATAAATAAATAAATAAATAAATAAATAAATAAATAGATAAATAAATAGGCCATCATGGAAAGACATTGAATCCACATTCAAACAGATGAAGGAAATGGTTCAAGCCATGCAAACAGAATTAAAATCAATGAAGAAAACACTGGAACTGAAGAACTTAAAGAAAAGATCAGAAAACACAAAAGTAAGCATCACCAACAGAGTACACGAGATGGAAGAGAAAATATCAGATACTGAAAGTACAATGGAAAAAAATCAATACATCTCTCAAAGAAAAAGTAAAAGTGGATAAGTTTCAAACACAAAACATCCAAGAAATCAAGGACATTTTGAAAAGACAAACCCTAAGAATATTAAGAATAGATAAAAAAGAATTTTCTAGGCTCCAAGGAACAGAAAATATTTTCAAGTAAATCATAGAAGAAAATTGTCCTAACTTAAAGAAAGATGTTCTTAATATACAGGAGGCCTATAGACTACCAAATAGACTAGACCAGAAAAGAAACTCCTCATGTCACATAATGGTCAAAATACTAAATCTACAGAACAAAGAAAAATATTAAAAATATCAAGGAAAAAAAAAGGCCAAGTAGCATATAAAGGAAGATCTATCAGAATCACACCAGACTTCTCATCAGAACTATGAAAGCCAGAAGGACCTGGGCAGATGTCATGCAGACCCTAAGAGACTACAGATGCCAACCCAGACTACTATACCCTGCAAAGCTTTCAATCAACATAGATGGAGAAAACAAAATATTTCTTGACAAAACTAAACTTAAACAATATCTACACAGCAAGCCAGCCCTACAAAAGATACTAAAAGGAAAACTATCCAGCAAAATCAACTACACCCAAGAAAACACAAGATATAGAGTCACAACAAAAAATTAAAAGAAAACAAGCATTGAAACACAGTCAACTCCACACTAAAAGGAACTAACATTCATTGGTCATTATTATTTATCAACATCAACAGACTCAACTCCCCAATGAAAAGACACAGACTAACAGAATGGTTGCAGAAATAGGATCCAACATTCTACTGCATCCAAGAAGCACACCTCTGCAACAAAGATAAACACTACTTCAGAGTAAAAGTGTTTAAAAATGTTTTTCAAGCAAATGGAACCAGAAAACAAGCTGGGGCAGCTATCCTGGGAGATCTTTCCATCTTCTGATATCTCCTTCTAATTCTTTCTTCAGAGACTTGAAATTTTTTTTCATACAAGTCTTTGACTTGCTTGGTTAGGGTTACTCCAAGGTACTTTATGTCATTTGTGGCTATTTCTGGTGTTGTTCCCCTAATTTCTTTCTTAGCCCTTTTGTCTTCTGTATAAGGAGGGCTACTGATTTTTTTTTTTTTTTTTTGAGTTAATTTTGTATCCGGCCACTTTGCTGAAGGTGTTTATCAGCTGGTAGAGTTTTTGGGGTCACTCACGTATGCTATCATCATCTGCAAATAGTGATAATTTGACTTCTTCCTGACCAATCTGTATCCCTTTGATCTCCTTCAACTGTCTTATTGCTCTAACAAGGATTTCCAGAACTATGTTGAAGAGATATGGAGAGAGTGGGCAGCCTTGTCTTGTCCCTGATTTTAGTGGGATTGCTTTAAATTTCTCTCCATTTAGTTTGATGTTGGCTATAGGCTTGCTGTATATTCCCTTTACTATGTTTAGATATGTGTCTTGTATCCCTGATCTCTCCAAAACTTTAAACATGAATGAATGTTGGATTTTGTCAAATGCTTTTTCAGCATCTAGGGAGATTATCATGGTTTTTTTTTTTTCTTTCAGTTTGTTAATATGGTATTGAGTAGTTTTGCATCAATGTTCATAAGAGAGATTCGCCTGAAATTCTCTTTCTTTGTTGGGTCTTTGTGAGGTACCTACATGGGTTCCATTGTAATAGGAACAGGGACTGTCTCTTACATGAACTGATTGGCCTGCTCTTTAATTACCTCCCCTGGGGGGGGGGGAGGGAGAAGCAGCATTGCCAGGCCACAGAAGAAGATAATGCAGCCACTCCTGATGAGACCTAATTGTCTAGGATCAGAAGGAAGGAAAAGAAGACCTCCCCAATCAGTGGACTTGGGGAGAGGTATGCATGGAGAGGGTGAAGGAAGGGAGGGATTTGGATGTGAGGAGGGAGAGAACCACAGGGGGGATACAAAGTGAATAAAGTGTAATTAACAAAGAATTTTAAAAAAAGAAAGAAAACAATTCAAAGAATCAATGAGACCAAGAGTTGGTTCTTTGAGGAAATCAACAAGATAAACAAATCCTTAGCCAAACTAACTAAAACGCAGAGAGAAACTATCCACATCACCATACTCAGAAAGAAAAAGAAGAACATAACAAAAGACACTGAGAAAATCATTAGGTCCTACTACAAAAAAATTATATGACACAAAACTTGAAAATCTAAATGAAATGGATAATTTTCTTGATGGATTCCATTTACCAAACTTAAATCAAGATCAGATAAATGCATAAAACAGTCCTATATAACTGAAGGAAATATAAGAAACCATCAAAAGTCTCCCTTCCAGAGTCAGAAGGTTTCAGCACAGAATTCTACCCTGCTATGAACATGATTGAGCATATCTACATGTTGACATATTTTAGATCTATGCCTAGGAGTGGTATAGCTGGATCTTGAGGTAGTGCGATTCCTGATTGTCTGAGAAAGTGCCAACTTGATTTCCAAAGTGGTTATATAAGTTTACATTCCCACTAGCAGTGGAGGAGGGCTCCACTTTTTGCACATCCTCTCCAGCAAGTGTTGTCACTTGAGTTTTTGATCTAGGCCATTCTGATGGGAGTAAGGTGAAATCTCAGCGTTATTTTCATTTAATTTCCCTGATGACTAAGGACTTAGAGCATTTCTTTAAGTGTTTCTCTCCCATTCTATATTCCTCTACAGAGAATACTTTGTTTAGCTCTGTTCCCCATTTTTTAAATTGGATTACTTGATTTGTTGCTTTTTTAAAAAATACTGGTTTCTCCATGTTAAATTCTGAAAAATTATAATACGTAAATATACCCAAGTCAGCAATTTAGTGTTTTTATAGTGCAGGGCAACAGTTCAGCTTAGCTTCCCCCTCTCCCTGTACAATTGAGATACTACCTTCTGTGTTGCTGTAGCTGCAGGAGATAAACACACTTCTCCGAACAAGATTTCAGTAGAAAATTCTGAGGTGCCTAAGATGATATGCTTTTTCCAGTATGTATTATAGTTGCAAGTCTCAGCTTTCTGTAGTCACAGCCAGTCCTGAAGACACCTGATAAAACAGGGTCAGATGAAAGGAGAGGAGGTCCTCCCCAATCCGTGGACTTGGAAAGGGGCAGGGAGGAGATGAGGAAGGAAGGGAGGGTTTGGGGGGGAGTGAGGGAGCAGGACACAGCTGGGATACAGAGTTAATAAAATGTAACTAATAATAAAAATAAAATAAAATAAATCCCATTCTGTACAGGGCTACCAGACTCTCAACATTGCTTTCTACTCATTTTTGTTTGAAGCTGATCCCTTCCTCGTGATTTGTTGTTTTTTGACTTCTTGAGTTCTTTAGATATTCTGGATATTAGACCTCTGTCAGATATAAGTTTGGTGAAGATCCTTTCCCAGTCTGTAGGCTGTCATTTTGTTCTGACAACAGTGTCCTTTTTCTTTACAGAAGCTTTTCAGTTTCATGAGGTCCGATTCATTGATTATTGCTCTTATAGCTTGTGCTGTTGGTGTTCTGTTCAGGAAATTGTCTCCTGTGCCAATGAGTTCTAGGCTCTTCCCCACTTTTTCTTTTAACAGATTTAGTGTGTCTGGTTTTATGTTGAGGTCTTTGATCCACTTAGACTTTAGTTTTGTACAGGGTTATAAATATGGATCTATTTTCATTTTTCTACAGGTAGACATGTAGTTGGACCAGCACCATTTGTTGAAGATGCTGTCTTTTTTCATTGAGTGGTTTTGGCTTCTTTATAAAAAATCAAGTATTTATAGGTGTGTGGGTTTATTTCTGGGTCTTCTATTCGATTCCATTGATCCACTTTTCTGTTTCTATGCCAATACCATGCAGTTTTTATTACTATTGCTCTATAGTACAGCTTGAGATCAGGGATGGAGATACCTCCAGATGATCTGTTGTACAGGATCATTTTGGCAATTTTGAGTTATTTGTTTTTCCAATATTAAGTTGAGAATTGTTCTTTCAAGGTCTGTAAAGAATTGTGTTGGTATTTTGATGGGAATTACAATGAATCTGTAGATTGCTTTTGGCAAGATGACCATTTTCACTATGTTAATTGAACCAATCCCTAAGCATGAGAGATATTTCTATCTTCTGATATCTTCTACAATTTCCTTCTTCAGAGACTTGAAGTTTTTTTTCAAACAGGTCATTCACTTGCTTGGTTAGAGTCACACCAAGGTACTTTATGTTATTAGTGGCTATTGTGAAAAGTGGTGTTTCCCTAATTTCTTTCTCAGCCCTTTTGTCTTTGTTATACAGGAGGGCTTCTGATTTTTTTAACTTAATTTTGTACCCAGCCACTTTGCTGAAGATGTTTATCAGCTGAAGGAGTTCCCTGGTTGAATTTTGGGAGTCACTCATATATACTAACATATCATCTGCAAATAGTGATACCTTGACTTCTTCCTTTTCGATTTCTATACCCTTGAAATCCTTTAGTTGTCTTATTGCTCTAGGTAGGACTTCAAGGACTATGCTTAAGAGTTACCTAGAGAGTGTGCAGCTTCACCTTGTCCCTGATTTCAGTGGGATTGATTTAAGTTTCTCTCCATTGAGTTTGATGTTGGCTATAAGTTTGCTGTATATTGTCTTTACTATGGTTAGCTAAGTGCCTTGTATCCCTGATCTCTCTAAGACTTTAAACATGAATTGTTGTTGGAGTTTTTCAAATGCTTTTGGAGGGAACTTAGGAGATAATCATATGGTTTTTCTCCTTCAGTTTGTTTATATGGTGGATTACATTGATGGATTATTGAACCACCCCTGCATGCCTGGGATGAAGCCTATTTGGTCATGGTGGATGATATCATTTATGTGTTCTTGGATTAAGATTGCAAGTATTTTATTGAGTATTTTTGCATCAATGTTCATAAGAGAGATAGATCTGAAATTATCTTTCTTTGTTGTGTCTTTGTGAGGTTTAGGTACCAAGGTGACTGCGGCTTTATAGAAGGAGTTTGGTGGTGTTCCGTCTGTTTCTATTTTGTGGGGTAATTTGAGGAATATTTGTGTTAGTTCTTCTTTGAATGTCTGCTAGAATTCTGCACTGAAACCCTCTCTCCCTGGGTCTTTTTTTCGGGGGGGGTAGGGGGACTTAATGACAGCTTCTATTTCCTTAGTGGATATAGGAGCATTTAATTGATTTACCAGGTCTTGATTTTTAAGTAGAATTTTATCAAGAAAATTGTCCACTTCATTTAGATTTTCAAATTTCATGGCGTATAGTCTTTTGTAGTAAGACCTAATGATTGTTTGGATTTCCTCAGTGTCTGTCATTTTGTCTCCCTTTTTATTTCTGATTTTGTTGATTTGGATAGTGTCTCTCTGCCTTTTAGTTAGTTTGGCTAAGGGTTTGTCTATCTTGTTGATTTTCTCAAAGAACCAGCTCTTAGTTTCATTGATTCTTTGAATTGTTTTATTTGTTTCTAATTTATTGATTTCAGCCCTGAGTTTGATTATTTCCAGCTGCCTACTCCTCTTGGGTATGTCTGTTTTCTTTTTTTCTAAGGCTTTCAGGTGAGGCTTTAAGTTGCTTTTATGAGATGTTTCAAAATTCTCCTTGAAGGCACTTAGTGCTATGAACTTTCCTCTTAACACTGCTTTCATTGTGTCCAGTAAGTTTGGGTATGTTGTGTCTTCATTTTCATTGAATTCTAGGAAGACTTTAATTTCGTTCTTTAATCCTTCCCTGACCCAGCTGTCATTGAGTACCGAGTTGTTCAGTTTCCATGCATGTGTAGGCTCTTTTGCTATTGCTGTTGTTGAGGTCCAGCTTGAGTCCATGGTGGTCAGATAGGATACAAGGGATTATTACAATCTTCTTGTATCTGTTGAGGCGTGCTTTGTAACCAACTCTATGGTTTATTTCGGAGAAGGTTCCATGAGGTGCTGAGAATAAGTTAAATTCTTTTGTGTTTGTGTGAAAGGTTCTGTAGATGTCTGTTATGTTCATTTTTGTCATGATCTCTGTTAGAGTCATTGTTTCTTTGTTTAATTTCTGTTTTGTTGACCTGTCTTTTGTTGAGAGTGGGGTGTTGAAGTCTCCCATTATTAATGTGTTGGGACCTATGTGTGGTTTCAGTTTTATTAATGTTTATTTTGTAAATGTGAGTGCCCTTGTATTTGGGGCATAGATGTTCAGGATTGTGATGTCTTCCTGGTGTAATTTTCTTTTGATGAATATGAAATGTCTTTCCCCATCTCTTTTGCTTAATTTTGGTTGAAAGTCTATTTTATTAGATATTAGAATGGCTACTCCTGTTTGCTTCTTGGATCCATTTGCTTGGAAATCTGTCTTCTAGCCCTTTAATCTTAGGTAATGTCTATCTTTGTGCCTTGGGTGTGATTTTTTGTATGCAACAGGTTTTTGGGTCTTGTTTACACATCCATTCTGTTAGTCTGTGTCTTTTTTATTGGAGAATTGAGTCCATTGATGTTGACAGAGATTAACGACCAGTGGCTGTTTGATCCTTTGATTTTTGATGTTGGCTGTGGTAGTGTGATTGTGTGCTTGGCTACTTTTAGTTTTGCTGTAGTGAGGTTATTTATTTCCTGTGTATTCCTCAAAGTAGTTAGTTTTCTTCAGTTGTATTTTTCCTTCTAGTAAACTCTGTAATGCTGCATTTGTGTATAGGTATTGTTGAAATTTGTTTTTGTCATTGAATATTTGTTTCCTCCATCTATGATGACTTAGAGTTTTTCTGGGTATAGTAGCCTGGGCTGACCTCTGTGTTCTCTTAGGATCTGCATGATATTCAACAAGGCCCTTCTGGCTTTCATAGTCTCTGTTGAGTAGTCAGGTGTGATTCTGATGTGTTTGCCATTATATGTTATTTTGGTCTTTTTTCATTGCAGTTTTTAGTATTTTTTTCTTTTATCTATATTTGATTATAATATGGCAGGAGGATTTTCTTTTCTGGTCTAATTTAGTAGCTGTTCTGTAGGCCGCTTGTATGCTTATAGTCTTCTCCTTTATGTTGGGGAAATTTTATTCTATGATTTTGTTGGAAATATTTCCTGGGCCTTGGAGATGGAAATCTTTTTCCTCTATTCTTATTACTCTTAGGTTTTGTCTTTTTATGTTGTCTTGGATATCTTGGATGTTTTGTGTCAGAAATTTTTTAGATTTAGTATTTTCTTTGACGGATGCATCAGTTTCTTCCATTGTATCTTCTACACCTGAGATTCTTTCTTCCATCTCTTGTAGTCTATTGGTTTTGCTTACCTCTGTAGGTTCCTGTTTTCTTTCCTAAGTTCTTCCTCTGCACTATTTCCTCCATTTGTGTTTTCTTTAATTTTTCCAGTTCTATCTTCAGATTTTGAACCATTTTGTTGATTTCCTTCACCTGTCTAACTGTATTTTCCTGCACTGAGAGTAAACCAGAGCTGGTAGTTCATTTTCAAAAGAAAATTAAAGAATTGTGGTAACTTTCTTGTGGTATGACATAGTAGACCAATTGGTTGACTGTGATGCTGAGGTTATAGTGGTGATGCATTGCAACTGAATATCTTTCATCTCTATACTATTATCCAAAAAGAAATAGTTCAAATTAGAGTCATTCAATAATATATATTTTTTAATTTTTTATTTTAATTTTTATAAATTACTCTTTATTGACATTGTATCTCCCCATAAACCCTTCCCTTCTCCCCTCCCAATCCACCTTCCCTCTCCCTTCTCCACACATGCCTCTTTCCCCAAGTCCACTGATAAGGGAGGTCTTCCTCTCCTTCCTTCTGATACTAGTCTATCAGATCTCATCAGGAGTGGCTGCATTGTCATCTTCTGTGGCCTGGTAAGGCTGCTCCCCCCTTAGGGGTATGTGATCAAAGAGAAGGCCAATCAGTTCATGTCAGAGGCAGTCCCTGTTCCCATTACTATGGAACCCACTTGGACACTGAATTGCCATGAGCTATGTCTGTTCAGGGGTTCTAGGTTATCTCCATGCATGGTACTTGGTTGGAGTATGAGTCTCAGGAAAGATCCCTGTGATCAGATTTTTGGTTCTGTTGCTCTCTTTGTAGAGCTCCTGTCCTCTCCAGATCTTACCATTTCCCACTTCTTTCATAAGATGATCATATAAGCACATATGGCTCTTACCCTGAGAACAAAGGACATGCAATCTGATCATATTTATGTATTTGAAAGTTATCTATCTCGATGTGCTGTCTTGAGGAGCAAATATTAGAATCAGGGAATGCTATGATCAAAGTAAGGAATTTATCTACAAAGTAATTACAATTGCCCAGGTGAGACATGATGTTGATTTCTAACAACCTGAAAAAGAATTAAGAGTAATAGCATTTGAAATATGTGTTGAAGATAAAGTCAACAAGGTAATAACTTTTAAATAAGAGATAGACGAACACAACATAGGAAAAGGAATTTCATTGGCTTTCAGTTTGACACATATAATTAATTCAGAGGAGCAGGTAGTAAGTGGCACATATGTGGCTGCATGTTAGTTAACTAATGAGATTAACTTTGTATTCTTACACTGTAACTTTTTCAAAACATACAAATCATGTTGATGTATTTACATTTTATTATGTGATCTCATCAGTAATTATCAACAGTAGTGAGTTCATATATTTTACCATCAAAGTCAAGTTTTGACCTTAAAGTCAAGTGTATTGGGAGAAATTGAGGTTTTCAGCAGTGAACTGATGTGTTTAATGAATCAACCTAATGTGAATTAATTCAGTGGATATACGGAACATAGAAAAAAGTAAAAATGATATTAATAAAAGACTTATGATAATTTTAGTGTGGAATATTAGCATAGTTTCATCTATGTAATTGAATGTAAAATGTTATTTTTTAATTAAAATTTTTATTTTTTAACATTAATTACATTTTATTTGTATCCCATCTATAGCCCCCTCCCTCATTCTCTTCCAATCCCATCCTTCCTCCCTCATTTCCTCCCATGCCCCTCTCTAAGTCCACTGATAGGAAGGTCCACAGATAGGGATACAAGACCTATAAGATAGGATAAACATACTAAAATCTGTACAACTAAAGAAGCTAACCAAGAAGGAGGACCCTTCGTAAGATGATCAAGCCTTACTTAGAAAGACAAATGGGATGGACATTGGAAGAAGAAGAAAACAAGAAACAAGACAGAACAGGAGCCTCTGAAAGACTCTCACCTAGCAGTGTATCAAAGCAGATGCTGAGACTCATAACAAAATTTGGGCAGTGTGCAGGAATCATATGAAATAAGAGGGAGTTAGTAAGTCCTGGGGAGGAAAGGCTCCACACAGAGAGCAACATAACCAAAATATCTGAGCACAGGGGTCTTTTCTGAGACTAATATTCCAACCAAGGTCCATTCATGGATATAATGTAGAACCCCTGCTCAGATGTAGCCCATGGCAGTTCAGTATCCAAGTGTGTTCCCTAGTAAGGGGAACTGGGACTGTCTTTGACATGAACTCAGTGGCTGGTTCTTTGACAACCCCCCCCCCCACACACACACACACTGAGGTAGGAGTAGCCTTGCCAGGCCACAGAGGAGGACATTGCAGACAGTCCTGAGGAGACCTGATAACCTAGGATCAGATGGAAGGGGAGGAGGACATCCCCTATCAGTAAAATGTCATTATTAGAAAGGAAATATATCTTACTGAAATGTAGAATAAATATAAGAATATATAAAGATATTTTAATGCCAACTTTCTAAAACTATCCAGAAGTCCATGAAACATTTTACTTTTAATTATACTGGATATCTTTTTTTGATGTTTATGTTGTACTTTGATTTAAGGATTTAAAAATAAATCCTTGAATAGGGCTTTGCCACCTTGACCTTCATCACTGGCACAGACGAACGTGCACTGCTGTTTCTGCCTTGTTCCTTTCGTGCTTGTTTCAAATCAACCCTTCCTAGTTTGCCTGCAGTGTTCTTTTTTTTTTTTTGAATTTTATTTTTTTCTTATCAGTTACATTTTATTAACTCTGTATCCCAGCCGTGTCCCGATCCCTCTTTCCCTCCCAGTCCCTCCCTCCCTCCCTCATCTCCACCGTGCCCCTTGCCAAGTCCACTGATAGGGGGGACCTCCTCCCCATTCATCTGATCCTGTTTTATCAGGTATCTTCAGGACTGGCTGCAAAGCTCTCCTCTGTGGCCTAACAGGACTGCTCCTCCCTTGGGGGGTGGGGAGGCCAAAGAGCCAGTCATTGAGTTCCTGTTAGAAATAGTCCTTGTTCCCCTCACTATGGGAAACCAATTGGTTACTGAGCTACCACAGGCTACATCTGAGCAGAGATTCTAGGTTATATTCATACATGGTCCTTGGTTGCATGTCAGTCTCAGAAAAGACCCTGTGCCCAGATATATTTGGTCCTTGTGGAGCTCCTATCCTTTCCTCATCAGACTAACTCCCTTTCTTTCTTATGATTCCCTGCACTCTGCCAAAGGTTTGGTCATAAGTCTTTGCTTTGAAAACACTGCTAGTTAGAGTCTTTCAAATGCGCTCAGTAGACTCCTGTCATATGTTCAATGCACATCCCATCTGTCTTTCTAAGTAAGGATTGATCGTCTTCACCCATGTCTGCTCTCTTGATTATGTTTTTTAGTGTATAGAATTCATTATGTTTATCATATCTTATAGGTCTATATAAGTGAGTATATACCGTGTTTGTCTTTCTCCTTCTGGGATATTTCACTCAGGATGATCTTTTCTAGATCCCACCATTTGATGCAAATTTCATGATTTCCTCCTTTTTGATTGCTGAGTAGTATTCCATTGTGTAAAAATACCACAATTTCTGTACCCATTCCTCCGTTGGTGGACATCTGGGTTGTTTCCAGGTTCTGGCTATTACAAATAAAGCTGCTATAAACATGGTTGAGCAAATATCCCTTTTGTGTACTTGAGCAAACTTTGGGTATATACCTAGCAGTGGTATAGCTGGGTCTTGAGGAAGCACTATTCCTAATTGTCTTAGAAAGCACCAGATAGATTTCCAGAGTGGTTCTATCAGTTTACATTCCCACCAGCAGTGGAGAAGGGTTCTGCTTTCTCCACATCCCCTCCAGCATGTGTTTTCACTTGAGTTTTTGATCTTGGCCATTCTGATGGGTGTAAGGTGATATCTCAGGGTCATTTTGATTTGCATTTCCCTGATGGCTAAAGAGGATGAGCATTTCTTTAAGTATTTCTCTGCCATTCGATATTCCTCTGTCGAGAATTCTCTGTTTAGCTCTGTTCCCCATTTTTTAATTGGATTACTTGGTTTGCTGCTTTTCAGCTTCTTTAATTCTTTGTATATACTCGATATTAGTCCTCTGTCAGATAAAGGGTTAGTGAAGATTCTTTCCCAATTTGTAGGCAGGCGTTTTGTTTTGATGACAGTGTCCTTTGCTTTACAAAAGCTTTTCAGTTTCATGAGGTCCCATTTATTGATTGTTGCTCTTAGAGCCTGTGCTGTTGGTGTTCTGTTCAGGAAGTTGTCTCCTGTGCTAATGAGTTCTAGGCTGTTACCCAATTTTTCTAATAACAGATTTAGAGTATCTGGTTTTATGTTGAGGTCTTTGATCCACTTGGACTTTAGTTTTGTGGAGGGTGATAAATATAGATCTATTTTCATTTTTCTGCATGTGGACATCCAGTTGGACCAGCACCATTTGTTGAAGATGCTGTCTTTTTTCCATTGAATGGTTTTGGCTTCTTTGTCAAAAATCGAGCATTCATAGGTGTGTGGGTTTATTTCTGCGTTTTCTATGTGGTTCCATTGATCCTCCTTTCTGTTTTTATGCCAATACCATGCAGTTTTTATTACTATTGCTCTGTAGTACAACTTGAGATCGGGGATAGAGATACCTCCAGATGATCTACTGTCATACAGGATTGTTTTGGAGATTCTGGGTTTTTTGTTTCTCCATATGAAGCTGAAAATCTTTTTTTCAAGGTCTGTAAAGAATTGAGTTGGTATTTTGATGGGAATTGCATTGAATCTGTAGATTGCTTTTGGCAGGATGGCCATTTTCACAATGTTAATCCTACCATTCCATGAGCACGGGAGATCTTTCCATCTTCTGAGATCTTCTTCAATTTCTTTCTTCAGAGACTTGAATTTTTTCTCAAATAGGTCTTTCACTTGCTTGGTTAGTGTCACCCCAAGGTACTTTATGTGGTTAGTGGCTATTGTGAAGGGTGTTGTTTTCCTAATTTCTTTCTTGGCCCTTTTGTCTTTGGTATACAGAAGGGCTTCTGATTTTTTTGAGTT
>NW_026590698.1:151877-161720 GCF_907164565.1 Psammomys obesus
GCCCTTTTGTCTTTGGTATACAGAAGGGCTTCTGATTTTTTTGAGTTGATTTTGTATCCTGCCACTTTGCTGAAGGTGTTTATCAGCGGGAGGAGTGCTCTGGTTGAATTTTTGGGGTCGCTCATATATACTATCATATCATCTGCAAATAGTGACACTTTGACCTCTTCCTTTCCGATTTGTATCCCCTTGATCTCCTTTAGTTGTCTTATTGCTCTGGCTAGGACTTCAAGTACTATGTTGAAGAGGTATGGAGAGAGTGGGCAGCCTTGTCTTGGCCCTGATTTCAGTGGGATTGATTTAAGTTTCTCTCCATTGAGTTTGATGTTGACTATAGGCTTGCTGTATATTGCCTTTACTATGTTTAGATATGTGCCTTGTATTCCTGATCTCTCCAAGACTTTAAACATGTTTAAAGTGTTTGACTTTGTCAAATGCTTTTTCAGCATCTAGGGAGATGATCATGTGGTTTTTCTCCTTCAGTTTGTTTATGTGGTGGATTACATTGATGGATTTTTGTATGATGAACCAGCCTTGCATGCCTGGGATGAAGCCTCCTTGGTCGTGGTGGATGATATCTTTGATGTGTTCTTGGATTCGGTTTGCAAGTATTTTACTGAGTATTTTTGCATCAATATTCATAAGAGAGATAGGTCTGAAGTTCCCTTTTTTTGTTGGGTCTTTGTGTGGTTTAGGTATCAGGGTGACTGTTGCTTCATAGAATGAGTTTGGTAATGTACCTTCTGTTTCTATTTTGTGGAATAGTTTGAGGAGAATTGGTGTGAGCACTTCTTTGAAGATCTGGTAGAATTCCGCGCTGAAACCATCTGACCCAGGGCTTTTTTTGAAGGGGAGACTGTGAATGACTGCTTCAATTTCCTTGGGGGATATAGGGCTGTTCAGTCTTTCTACCTGATCTTGACTTAATGTTGGAAGATGGAATCTATCAAGAAAATTGTCCATTTCATTTAGGTTTTCAATTTTTGTGGCATATAGGCTTTTGTAGTATGACCTAATGATTGTTTGAATTTCCTCTGTGTCTGTAGTTATGTCACCCTTTTCATCTCTGATTTTGTTGATAGATTTTCTCTGCTTTTTAGTTAGTTTGGCTAAGGGTTTGTCTATCTTGTTGATTTTCTCAAAGAACCAGCTTTTTGTTTCATTGAGTCTTTGAATAGTTTTATTTGTTTCTAATTCATTGATTTCAGCCCTGAGTTTGATTATTTCCAGCCGTCTGCTCCTCTTGGGTGTATCTGCTTCTTTTTTTTCTGGGGTTTCAGTTGGGCCATTAAGTTGTTTATATGTGATGTAACGAATTTCTTCTTGCAGGCACTTAGTGCTATAAATTTTCCTCTGAGCACTGCTTTCAATGTGTCCCATAAATTTGGGTATGTTGTGTCTTCATTTTCATTGAATTCTAGGAAGTCTTTAATTTCTTTCTTTATTTCTTCCTTAACCCAGCTGTCGTTGAGTAACAAGTTGTTCAGTTCCCATGTGCGTGTAGTCTGTTTGTTTTTTCTGTTGTTGTTGAGGTCCAGCTTAAGTCAATGGAGGTCAGATAGAATACAAGGGATTATTTCAATCTTTTTGTATCTGTTGAGGCTTGCTTTATGACCAACTATATGGTCTATTTTGGAGAAGGTTCCATGCGGTGCTGAAAAGAAGGTATACTCTTTTGAGTTTGGATGATAGGATCTGTAGACTTCTATTAGGTCCATTTGATTTAGGGTCTCTGTAAGTGTTTTTATTTCCCTATTTGTTTTCTGCCTAGTTGATCTGTCCCTTGGTGAGAGTGGAGTGTTGAAGTCTCCCACTATTAGGGTTTTACGATCAATGTGTGATTTAAGCTTTAATATTGTTTCATTTATGAATGTAGGTGCTCTTGTATTTGGGGCATAGATATTCAAAATTGTGATGTCCTCTTGGTGAATTTTTCCTTTGATGAGAACATAGTGGCCGTCCTTATCTTTTTTGATTAACTTGGGTTGAAAGTCTATTTTATTAGATATTAGGATGGCTACTCCCGCTTGTTTTCTGGAACCATTTGCTTGAAAGACATTTTTCCAGCCCTTTACTCTGAGGTAGTGTTTATCTTTGTTGCATAGGTGCGTTTCTTGGATGCAACAGAATGATGGATCCTGTTTCCACAACCATTCTGTTAGTCTGCGTCTTTCAATTGGGGAGTTGAGTCCGTTTATGTTGATAGAAAGTAGTGACCAACAATTGTTACTTATTTTAGATGTGGTGTTGTTGGTGTCACTGAGTTTCATTGCTTGTCTTCTTTTGGTGTTTTTGTTGTGTAGTTATGTATTTCCTCTGTTTCCTTCAATGTAGTAGTTTTCTTTGGTTTGGATTTTCCCTTCTAGTAACTTCTGTAGAGCTGGGTTACTATGTAGATATTGTTTAAACTTGGTTTTGTCTTGGAATATCTTGAATTCTCCGTCTATGTTGATTGAAAGTTTTGCTGGTTATAGTAGTCTGGGTTGGAATCTGTGGTCCCTTAAGGACTGTATGATCTCTGTCCAGGCCCTTCTGGCTTTCATAGTTTCTGTTGAGAAATCTGGTGTGTTTCTGATAGGTCTACCTTCATATGTTACTTGGCCTTTTTCCCTTGCTGCTTTTATAATTTTTTCTTTGTTTTCTAGGTTCAGTGTTTTGAAGGTTCAGTGTTTAGACTATGATGTGATGTGAAGAATTTCTTCTCTGGTCTAGTCTGCTTGGTGTTCTGTAGGCCTCTTGTATGTTTATGGCCATCTCCTTCTTTAAGTTGGGAAAGTTTTCTTCTATAATTTTCTTGAAAATATTTTCCAGACCTTTGAGCCTGATGTCTTCTTTTTCATGTCTTGCACCATTTCCTTCATCTGTTTGAATGTGGAGTCCTGCTTTTCAATGATAGCTTCTATTTTTTTGTCCGTTTCCTCTCTATGTATCGCTAATTGTGCCTCTACTTCTTTGGGTATAATTGCCTGTATTTCTATGAGAGCTTTGTTTATTTCTTCTTTATTTGCCTTCATTTGTGTGGACATTTCTTTGAGAGCTTTGTGCATTTCTTCTCTGTTTGCCTCAATTTTCTTGGTCATTTCTCTGAGAGCACGATTTATTTCCTCTTGGTTAGTCTCGATTTATTTGGTTATTTCTCTGAGGGCTTTGTTCATTTCATCTTTATGGGCCTCTAATAGCTGGAGAAACATAGTTTTGAGGTCTTTTTTTTGTATATCTAGTGAATTGAAGTGTCCATTATTTTGTGGGGTTGCTGGTGAGGTCATTGTGTCCTGATTTTTGTTGGGAGTGTTCTTACGTCTGCCTCTAGCCATCTGGTTATTTATAATCCTCACTGGTTGTTCCTCGAGATTGTAGTTTGGGCTATGATCGTCTCTTTCTGTTTTCTGGACTGTTTTTTCAGGAAGATGAGAGAGGTTCACTGCTCTGGGGGTGTGCACTGTGTTTTCAATTTTGCCTAAGTAAGGAATGTGACGCTGGCGCTATTCGCGTGTGCTTTTAGTGGGCGCAGTGTGCATGCGCGGATTCTCTGACTATTGCAGTGGCCTGCAAGCCACTATTACGCAGTTCTGACTGAGATCCAGGGATTGTTTTCCTGGATTACCCTGGTGGACCCACAAGGAAGAGGCTTCAATGTTGGGGTCGCTATGCCAAGAAGCCCTATGATGCCCACACTAGGGGTGTGGGTGGAAGGGATCTCGTCTGGTTGCTTCTGTGGAGAGTCCCTGGGTCTGGGGCAATCTCTCCCTAGAAGTCTCACTCACTTTCTTGCAGGACCAGTTGGAATGCACAGGGGTTCCCCTTGCTCACTACTCTCTGTTTTGGTCCTGCTGCGGAAGTGCACAGGTAGGCTAACAGTCAGCTCTGTGACACTGTGGCCACAGGACTCGGTGTCCACCTTTCCTGTGTGCTGCCTCTTTGTCCTTTCCCTCTGCCAGGAGGGGTTATGTTGACTGGTCCCTGGGTGGCACGGGAAAGAGTTAGGATGAGTGTTTTCAGTCCCACATCCTGGGTCCAGATCTCTCTTCCAGAAGCAGCCTAGCGGTAGAATCTATGTTTGCTGATCCCAAGAGAGTACTGGGTAGGGTTGAGTGTCCTCATATCCAGAGCTTGGGTTTCTCTGCTAGGGGCCGCTGGGTGAGCTGGAGAGAGGGTGCTGTGTTCTTGGCAGGCTGCCTCTCTGTTCTTCCCCCCTGACCTTCCCCTCTGCTAGGGCAAGCTTATGCTGGTGCTCTCAGGGGAGTGCCAGAAGGGGTTGGGGCTTCTCAGTCTGATCCTGAGCTGGGGTTTCTCTGCCAAAGGTTGGGGGGGCGCCGGTGATAGGACTTGGTGTTAGACCTTATTGCTGGACCCAGGAGAATCTCAGGACCTGTTGAATGACCACAGTCCCAGATCCGGAACTGAAGTTTTTTTGCTAGGAGCAGCCGGAAGCACTGGGGTCCAGGCACTGTGAAGTCACTGTGCGCCTCTTTATCCTTCCGCTCTGCTGTGGCAGGGTTATGACAGCGTTTGGGGGAGTGCCTGACGAAAGGATTGGGTTTTCTCAGCCCCGATCTCGATCTCAAGTTGATGTACAGAGAATGTGTTCTGTGGCAGATTCTGCTGGATGCCTCCTGCCTCCTCCCAAGAGGGAGTAGGGATTTTGAGCTGGGCGAGCAGCTGCTCTCTGTGTGCGGTGGGAGCTCAGTTGTGATGGCGGCAGGTACCCATGGTCAGCCAGACCTTCCAGGGAAAGACTGGGTGATCCATGACCAGTCTGTCAACTTTCCTTCCCCGTGGGTTTTTTTTGCGCCTGGGACTCTCAGCCTCAGGTACCCTTGTGCCCACCGATCAGCCCGGGGAAGTGATCGGGTCACGCAGGCTTGTGGCACCAGCCAGGAGACCCAAAGCCTGCGTTAGCCAGGTTCTCTTCCGGGTTCTGACTGGGCAGCCGAGAGTGGACCTGACCGATTCCCATGCCGTGAGAGCCTCCCCTCACCTGGGAAACATGATAGCTGTTGTTTCAGGGCCCAGAGTTCAGTCTCCTGGTCGCTGCACGGAGTGTGTTGTCCCGCTTCTCAGACATGGTGTTCTCCCGGTGCCGCCATCTTGGCCCCTCCCCCTTGCCTGCAGTGTTCTGCCCACAGATCTGCTTTAGAGAGTTACATTGTATTATTAATATCTCAGTATAGAAATATCCCTGAGAGCCCTCTTTCACAGCTATGCACTGCTCCAAGGAAACTTTATGAGAAAAAACAATTTCTCTTAAAGTTTTTAACTTAAATTGTTATACTCTTCTGCCCTAAAATATGAACTTCAAACAATAACAAAGCATTTTTTTATCTGCTATTTTATATATATGGTTCCTAGAAGGGCATATGAGACATTACCTATTCTTCACCTATCCTCATTGATGAATAACTGAAACTGAATAGTGTTTACTGAAGACATTTAATGTTCATTGGAGCTAAAATGCTCATTGAACAAATATGTTTTTCACATGATTATAATAGTTTAAATGTTTCATTTCAATTCCATAACTGATCCTGCAATTATTTTTACAATAATATATGATTGCTTTAAGGAAATGAAAATCTAAATTATGTAGAGCCTGAGGATTTCCATGTACCCTATCATAAGAGACAGTGTAAAATGCCAAACATATGTGTCTATTATTATCATATTAAAATTTTAGAGGAAATAAACAGTCTTTGTTTTTGTAAGCCTGAATCTTGAATATAACAACAGCTACATTCTGCTACAACCAACAATAATGTGTTTTGTACAGAGAACAACACTTCAGTATATGCTCGTGATTCTGAAATATCTATAATCAACTATGAAGTGACCCTTCTGTTTTCTTCTCTAAATAAAAGCAAGTGGTCATTAAGACTTTGAGTACAGTGTTGATCTCTTTAGTAAGATAGCACTAATAATCTGAAGCTGTTTCCTAAAATGATACTTGGCAGCATCCAAAAGTGGATATTTGGTCTCTACAGTATTTACATGTATTGAGCCTTTCAATGTTCTTGTTTATTTGTGAGCATATCTGTTTCTATCTTTTAGACTTAAATTCCTTTGCCAGTACTTACTAAACACGTACTTGACAGCCAGGAATGTTTTAATTGATGGGTTCCAACATGTAGTAGTATATAATCCATGTGGTTCTAAGGATTACAGCTGGGGAGAGTGAAGACTATAAAATCCCAGACAGTTATAAAGAATATATTTTGATCATGAATCTTAAAGATACAAGCTGGATACAGGAGTAGGGAATAAACAGTAGTGATGACTAGAGAAATCCATGAAATACTTCATTTTTTTTTCAAGTAGGAATTCACTAGGAAGCTGAAGAAGCCATGGGAAGGCAGTCAAGGAAAATCTCTAGATCATTACAGCAGAGAGGAGAGAAGATAATACATTACACTGAGAAAGTTCATACTGTTCAAAATACACGTCTCTCTGTGTGTGTGTGCGCGTGCATACTTTCTTGTGAGGAAGGGTATGTATCATAAAATATCTTGGTGAAGTGTATTGGAACCTAGACAGTAGTCAAGAGTTATCTTTATGTCTTTTTAAAAAATTTTGTATTCACTTTGTATCTGTGCTGTAGCCCTTTTCCTAGTCCCCTTCCAATCCCACTATCCCACCCTCATCTCCTCTCATGCCCCTCTCCAAGTCCACTGATAGGGGAAATCCTCCTCTCCTTCCCTCTGACCCTAGTCTATCAGGTCTCATCAGGACTGGCTGCAATGTCTTCTTCTGTGGCCTGGTAAGGCTGCTCTCCACTCAGGTGGAAGTGATCAAAGAGCAGGCCAATCAGTTCATGTTAGAGACAGTCTCTGTCTTTTAAAATGAAAGAAGTCTCCTGGATCCCTTTTCCTTGGAGGCCTGAAATTAGTGGGAAGAGCAGATCTTTGTTGTTATTGTTTTGTTTTTGTTGTTTTCTTTTAAATATTTTTTCTTCACAATTTATTCATTATATATCCAGACTGAAGACCCCTCCTTCAACTCCCCCAGTCCCACGATCCATCCCTCTTCCCCTAGTCCCCTTCCCCTAGTCCATTGAAAGGGCGAATTCTCCACTATTGCCATCTTCCCATAGCTTGTTAAGATTGCTTTGGTCCTCTTCCTCCATGGCCTAGCACAGCTGCATTATCAGGGGTGAGTGATCTGAGAGCAGTCAACTGAGTTCACGATAGAGGCAGCTCCTGTTCCCCTTTCTCAGAGATCACATAGAGACTGACATGCCAAAATGTCCCATCTGAGCAGGGGATCTAGGTCCTCTCCATGCATGGTCCTCCATCGGTTCATCAGTCTCTGCACTGCAGGACCCCCTCGGCTATCTTAGTTTTATTGGTCTCCTGGTTTTTTTTGTTGTTGTTGGTGGTGGTGGTTTTGTTTTTTAAAATATTTTTCTGTGTTTGAACAGTTTGTAGCACTCCTGGTCCCCTGTTTCATGCACGTGTTCTTTATAACATTTTTTACCTCTGTGTTTCTCAAGGTGTAGATCAAGGGATTTAACATTGGTTCTACAACAGTAAAGGACACAACCATTGATTTATCTATTGGAAATGTCACCACAGGCCTCATATATAAGAAAATACATGGCACAAAAAAACAACACAACCACTGTGAAATATAAACTACATGTAGAGAGGGCTTTGCGTCTCCCTTCAGAGCTATAAGACTTGATGGAGCAGAGGATGACCATGTAGGAAGCAGCGAGAATAAGGAAAATGGACACTCACATCACCCCACTGTTGAGAATGACTAAGAGATCCAAGATATGTGTATCCATGCAGGCCAGTTTCAGCAATGGAAACAAGTCACACATAAAGTGGTCAATGATATTTGGACCACAGAATAGTAATTTGATACATAAAGAGAAGCTGAATGGTTGCATGCATGGATCCCCCCACGCAAGCTCCTCCTACCATCAAGCAGCACACCTTAGGACTCATGATGGTCATGTAGTGCAGGGGCTTACAGATGGCCACATGGCGGTCAAAGGTCATCACGATGAGAAGGATGATGCCCACACCACCGAAGAAGTGCTCTGCAAATAGCTGTGTCATGCAGGCTTCAAATGAGGCAATAGTTTTCTCAGAAAGGGAGTCCACAGTCAACTTTGGAGCAATGACAGAAGAGTAAGTGACATCCATGAGTGACAAAGATAAAAGGAAGAAGCACATGGGTGACCTCGGACTTGGGCTTCTGGTTATAGTTACCACAATGAGGAGATTTCCAAACACTGTGGCTATGTACATAATTAGAAACAAAGCAGATAATATTTGATTCAACTCTGGATTTCTTGTAACCCCCAAAAGAATAAATTGATCACATTGTTTTGATTCATTTTGATTCACCATTTTTGTGAGTGACAGAACATGTAAAATTCTGAACTGGAGAATCTGCAAAAGGAATATTACTTTTAATGAGTCATCACATATTGTTGAGTACATTTTTTTTTCTTTGCTCATACCTTCTTGACACATATTTTCTCCATCTATTTATACAAAAGCCAACAGCTAACAGTGAAAGTTTGATGATAATTTCAGTCATATCAAATTCACAGCAGTTTTTTTTTCTTTTATTAATACAACTATTGCTTTATGTCCTAGTACTTGATTCTTGTACGCTTTGGAAATTCTTCATTATTAAGTAGACACATATTCTTAGGACTATTACATAATTAAATTATGTGAAAACCTTGACCATTGAAGTATATCAGCAAACAGGTGTTTTATAACTGGGTTAACATACTATTGGTTTGATCTTTTGTCATTCTAACTTTAATACCTCTTGGTTCCTGTATCATTTATTTTTCACATAAAAAAAAACACTATACCTATAAGACTTCTGAACATGTCAAAGGGTCTGCTTTCTGAACACCTGAAGATAGAATGTTAAGCTTCACTTAACATTCTACATGCACTTGGAAAATGTATAAGTCCGCATCTACTCATGTATTATTAAACATTTACAGTGTTCTCGTTGAAGAGCTTTGAGTAAAAACAAACACTGAGGACTCTCCACTTATCAAAGACAACATTCTTTTCATCCAAACATTTACCTTATAAAACTGGACTACTAATATCACTACATATTTCCAGTAATTGGTGGGTCTCTACTCTGTCTCATCAATTGAATTTCTCACAATGTTGTTGTTGGTTGTTTTTTGTTTGTTTGTTTATTTCTTTGTATTTTAGATGTTAGAAAATGAGGATTAAAAATTTGGCAAGACAAGAGACAGGACAGGAACTTTCTGCAGGTGACCTCTGAAAGACCCCACTCACCAGGGTATTGAAGGAGATACTGAGACTCATAGCCAAACTATGGGCAGAGTGCTGGAAACCTTATAGAAGAAGAGGGAGATATAATGTCCTTGAAGGGACAGAAACTCTGCAAGTAGATCAACAGAGCCAAAAATCCTAGGCCAAGGGGGTCTTGCAGAGACCAATACTCCAACCAACGACCAGGCATGGACAAGACACCCTGTTTAGAGCAAGCCCACAGGTTGCTCAGTTTCCAAGTGCACTCCCTAGTAAGGGGTACAGAGGCTGTCTCTGACATGAATTTAGTGGTTGGCTCTTTGATCACCTCTCCCTAGGGGATGTAACCTTACCAGGCCACAGAGGAAGATGATGCAGCCAGTCCTTATGAGACCTAATAGACTATGGTCAGATAGAAGGGGATGAGGTCCTCCCCTATTAAGGAACTAGGGAAGGGGAGAAGGGGAGAAGGAAGAGGGTGGGTGAGACTGGGAGGAGATGAGGGAGGGGGCTACAGCTGGGACAGACACAAAATGAATTGTAATAAATAAATAAATAAATAAATAAATAAATAAATAAATAAATAAAT